>NW_010290742.1:0-25651 GCF_000700745.2 Antrostomus carolinensis | reverse complement strand
ATTCAAGTGGGTAATCCAAAAGAAATGAAACTTTTTGTCCCTTCTTAGAAAAACAAATAGAAAGGTGAAATCAGAGCACTCTGCTTTTTTAATGTAATGTTAAACATAGAATTATAGAATTGTTTTGGTTGGAAAAGACCTTTAAGATCATTGAGTCCAACCGTAAATCTAACAGTGCTAAGTTCACCTCTAAACCATGTCCTTAAGCACCACATCTAAACATCTTTTAAATACCTCCAGGGATGATGACTCCACCACTTCCCTGGGCCTTCTTGGAGACTTGGTTTTAAAACCTCTTTCAGATCTAGCCACAAGAGTAGCCACTGATGCACTGTGAAATGGCCTCATCATTAGAGAAGGAGTTTGAGACAACATCCAAAAAATCTTGCCAGTGGACATCTTCAGTGTACACTTATGCCCAGCTCAGAAAGGTGTCCAGGGACAGGCTGAGCCTCTGAGATCATTCTGGTGATCCCACACCTTGCAATATCCCTAAAATCCCTGCTGTGGTCAAATAGTTAGTATGACATTAAAATAAACATTTCTTCAAAGAGAATAAATCCACAGAAGAACCAAGAGCTCCAGGAATTTGCACAGGCAGAATTTTGCTGGTAAAGCAGGCAAAGATTAAATTGTGTTGTTTTTCCTTTATTTTCATTTCAGGAGGAAAAATGGGTGGGTTTTTTGGAGGGCTACCCCCAAGGAATCCAACTCCCTTTTTTTTTTGTTGGGTTTTGTGTTTGTTTGGGTTTTTTTAATTTAAAATTGCCCATGTTGCTTAAAAACAAGACAATGTGATCAAATACGTGTTCTGAAGACATACTTGCACCCAGCCATGGGAGTATCATACGTTCCCTGCTCAAGAGGGACTTGGGAAGCTGTAACAATCCATCCTCATGCAAGAGGCTCTGAATATATTTGCTGTGATATTTGGACCCATGCCTACATTTGAGCCCTGCTATTCAGATCATTTCAGTCACACAGAGTCACTTTTCCTGGCTGTTGCTCAGGCATTGATAGCTCTTTGGTCCCCACAACTGTCCCTTACCATTGTGCAGTAGGACAGCAGAGAAGAGCCAAGCTTCCTGGTGGAGCTCAGACTTGTGCACTCCGGTGTGTAAGTTACACTGAAAGGCCAGAAGTTCCTCAGTGCCTGGATGCAGGAGACTTCTCAGCTACTACTGTGTCCCTGAGGCTTGCTGGCCTTCCTGTCTGTTCTAGTATGATCCCATAGATACCAGTCATCTGGCAGGCTACAAACATCACCATCCTCTAGCTAGCCCTTTAGCTTAGCCTGAGGCCAGAATGCGACAGTGAACAGACTTCTAATTGTTCAAATATTCACTGCATGAAACAAATTTTTATATTTATATTTCATACGGGCAATTTTCAAGTAAATTGCTATTCTCCACTGAATCTGTTCTGTCCAGAAGATGCCACCTGTGTTGGTCACTAGAAATTATGAAAATAACACCAGTCTTCCCCACACAAGGTGGTTGGTTTATTTGCAGGTTAACATTATCTCTGGTTTTAACTGCAGGCAGCAGCATTCTCTGTTGTTGACACTGCAATCCAGATGAGTTTTAGTTCTGTTCAGCCACACAAACATATGCACATGCTCCTCCAGCAGTCAGCAACAAGAGCAAAACAGACTCAATTTCTATAAGCATCAAACACAGCCTGCATACTTGAGGTACATAAAAACGCTTGGCACAGTACAAAATTTATAACAACCCTTCTAGTGCAAGATGCATCACAGTAAAATCTTGATTTGACTAAGTGTTTGATATTCTCATGCAGCCATTACTGCTAACAGGATTCATAAGTCACATTCTTTTAGCATATATAACTTTAAAGGGGACCACTCACTTCGTATTTAAATCTTACTATAAATTTCCCCAGAGGAGAACCTGCAAAGGATGCAGTCGTCCCTACCAGCCAAGGGATACAAGTGTCCAATTTACAGTGATCTAAAAGAGTTGGACTCAAGGATGAAAAGGAAATATTAAATTTTTTTCATCATGTTTGCAAAGTTTCTGTTACAATAAAGCTCCTGCCTCCCACAAAAATCTGGGTGCCATATTAATGCGAGCACAGGGGCAGAGTGGTAGCATATAGATGTACAACTGTGAGCAAGGGAATAAGTTTTACACAATCCCAGCTGATTATGAGGGATGTAGGAAGGGAGATAGCAGTGAATTCCCAGCAAGAGGTTGACTCCTGTTTATAAGGGGTAAAGCAAGCAAATCCATCTACCACTGCCAGTGATGGCCCATCCTGTGCGAAAAACTTAAGCACACCTTCAAAACATGACATTTCTGTTTTGTTAGATGATTGCAAGAATAGCACAATAGGGAATGACAGATCACCTCAACCATTGGAGTTGAAGCAGTTGAGGTTACTGTTTCTCACCTGACACCTAAGAGTTAAATTTTATCTGCTGCAAAGCGAAGGAAAATCAATTGATCCAGGCTGTCAAGGAAGAGTTCAAAGAGGAGAAGGGGAGCATCCACACAGCCAGCTACTGAATCTCAGCTGGGATGCAGGTACCACCGACACTGGCCTGATCCCTTGGATGGCAAAGATCACCCAACAGAATGCCATTCCACATTCCCTGCAAGCTTAATTTTCAGCTGCAGTTATCTTGGCTTCTGTCCTGTGAAAGCTTCTTTCCCCACAACTAGAAAAGATTATTTTTAAGAAAGACAGAGACCTCCTAGGACAAGAGAGCCATCAATTTCTGCTTCCCAGCAAAGCTCTTCATGCTCCTAAAGGAAACTTCTGATGGGAAATGTTCCCCAAAACTGGGAAACATAATGTTAATGTGTAGAAGCAAAAATAAAATTTGTTTCAGCAGTGGCCTGTATCTTGAGACACTTTGCATTAGGTTTTAGATGAGAATATTGGCAAAACCCAACTTAACCCAAAGAGAGATTTAAAGATCTTATACTATCTCTCTTGTACTCATCAATTTAGGGCTCAGTACAGCTCGTACTTGCTGCTTACCAGCAGGACACCTTCAGATAATTTGATTCTGGCAATAACATAACACTTTTCTAATCACAGCAGACTCCCCCACCAGATGTTGTGCTCTGGAAGCCCTTGCTGTGGTTTCACACACTGTGGTGCCTCTGTAAGTACTGCAGCTCATAGCTGCCACGTACAGCACTACATGATAAAAATTAAGACACTTTAGGTGAAGCTTTGAACACTTCTCTGAGGGGAAGCTGCCTTCTTATTTAGACTGGCAGAGCCAGAATTGAATCTAATAAAGCTGTAGTGGATGAGACGTGGAGGAGAGAAAACTTGTTCCTTCCCACAAGGAGGTCCTTCCAGCCCACTGCCTGGAGGAGTGAGGGATTAGTCCCTTAGGATTGCTCACATAATTTGAGAGATCCACAGTGAGAATGACAAGCTGCAGTTTGTTAACACAAAAAATAAACTGAGCAGTGCTGCAGAGGGCCAGAACAACTTTAAAGGTTTCTGATGAATGTGTATTCTCACATGCAGGTGATGTCTTCAGAGGAATGAGGTGTCCCAAAGCTGCTACTAGGCAGCTGCTGTCTGACTGCCTAGTGGGTGCCATTAACCAGCCAAGCATCACCAAACACACTGTTGTGTTTTCCATGGAGATTTTGACCTCAAAGAAGGAAAACTCCATCATTTGCCCTCCTAAGCCTGTGGGGACATGAGCTCTCAGGAGGTCCATATCTAAGTGCCTCAGAACACACTCCCCTCTCCCGCCATAACCACAAGGAAAAGAAGGATCTAGAATGTAAATCTTTCTAATGAACTTGTCTCTAAGTCTCCTGGTTTGGGAAGCACTTCATTGGGTGACACATGCCCTGTAGTCCATGTTCCTGCTCCCTGGATGAGTTCTCCACTTTTCCTAGTACCTGTTATATAAACACAAATGTGCCGCAGGAGCTGCAACGGGGCTCCCCCTGCTTTCCCTCTCCCAAAATGGTAACTCAGGTCTCACCTCCACTGCTACTGGAAGGAAAACAGTTCCACATATTCAAGTCATTTTTAGGAATTCCAAAACTGATAAGCATCCAATGAAGACTAAATTTTACATTTTGGTTTGAATAAAAGCTGGAGTTTCGTTTTTAAGGATGAGAATTAAACAGTGATAGAAAATTCATTTTGTTGACACTTTGTGTTAACAGGAATTAAATGCTTCAGACAGTCAGTGACTAATATTCAAAACCATTTTCTCTATGTCTGTTTTATTTATCTCTAGTACAGTGCAACTAAGAGAATAAGCTGTGTTTTAGCCAAGGGCAGTAGCAGTGAGGCAGCGATGGTGCTGAGGTAGCAGATGTACGTCACAGGCAGATGCTCAGCCTTCTCCTTCCAAGATCTGGGATCTCAGTTTCATGTTGCTTCTGTACCTGTGCAAGTTTCCAGCTCCCTTTAATCACAGTCCAGTCCCCTCTGTATGTCCTTCTCTATCAGGCTACCTCCTAATTTCTTCTGTGCTTCCCAACACGCTCCAGGCTCAGTCTGAGCACTGCACTGCAACCTTCCCCTTTGCAGGTCACCTTCTCAGTAAGTGTAAAACAAACCTGAAGATGAATCTTTATGCAGCAAGTATATCCAAAAGCTTGTTACATGAATCAGAGAAAGATACTGTAAGTAAGAAAAATATAAAATAGCTCTGCTATGAAGAAAGGCTGAGAGAGTTGGGGTTCTTCAGCCTGGAGAAGAGATCGTGGTCTTTCAATACTTAAAGGGGGGCTATAAGAAAGATGGGGACAAACTTTATAGCAGGGTTTGTAGAGATAGGACAAGGAGAAATGGTTTTAATCTAAAAGAGGTGAGATTCAGACTAGATGTAAGGAAGAAATTTTTTACAGTGAGGATGGTGAAACACTGGCACAGGTTTCCCAGAGAAGTGGTAGAAGCCCCATCTCTAGAAACATTCAAGATCAGTTTGGACGGGGCTCTGAGCAACCTGATCTAGTGGAAGGTGTCCCTGCTCATGGAAGGGTGGTTGGAACTGGATGACCTTTAATGGTCCCTTCCAAGCCAAACCATTTTATGATTCTATGCTTCTATGATCTGAAAGAAAACTTGAACAGAACCAGACTGATACACAGTGCACTGCACCACATTTCCTTAGATTTGACTCCTTCTCCCCTCCCCATACACTCGCCTGCATCTCCTGCACTTCCCTTCTGCAGCATCCTCAGCCCCTCGCTTGATCCTTTGCTTACGCTGCCACCTGAGCTACATGCCGTAACCATCACCCATGATGTCCTTTATGTACAATTAGACTATTACCATTAGATACACTGAAATATGAGAGCAGATGTTCAGCACTGGGAGGACACAGAGGATCCTTTTAGATGACGCTGGGTGCCACGTACAGGCAACGGCTTGCAAAAAGGGAACAAGTTGCAACAAAATGGACTTGGTTTCTCTGAATGCCTGGAGAGCTGACTTTTCCTGCGAGCCAGGCCCTGACTTAAGAAATGATTACTCAAAATGTCACTTGCAACAAAACCAGACTCAGATTCTGTATCACTAGTTTTTCTTTCCTTTAAAGCCAAATGCAAAGCCCTGGACAATCATCATGGCTTCATTATAACTAATGAGCTAAAAAGCCACTGCTGAAAAAGAAGAGCAGCAATATAAAATAGAGCCACCAACCTCCTGTCATTAAAGTTGCTGGTCACATTTGCTTTTATTTCAGCATGAGCAGATTCAGGTCCAGAGTATTCTCAGAAGGAGAATTTTAGAAGCCAATCACAGAGTAAAAATAACACCTGCTGATTGATCAAGATTTTAGTGATTGCATTTACTAAAAGTAATGACAGTGCGAAACAAAATAAAGTAACACATCTCTGTTTTCCCATCTATTCAGAATTCACTGCTGTGGTTTCTATCACTGCTTTTTATTTAAATAGTCTTTGCCCTAGAGATAATAATTCCTTTGATGTTACAGTTGACCTTTCGTGTTTACTCTATATAAAATTTTCCCCCCGAAGGAGGTTCTCATCTCTGCAAAAAAAGGAAAGAAAAATAAATTAAACTCTTTTTCCTTTAATCCTAGATACCTCCTACATTTAAATCAGTGCACAGATGTAACTGGATTTGGGATCAGCATTTTAAGTTTTCCCAACAAGCTTTCTTATATTAAATCATGATTCTACAGGAGTAAGCCAGTTCTCTTGAAAACTTTTTTCTTACTTACTCAAAGGATTCCTGTAAGATTTTGACTTAGCTAACTGTAAAGTATATTGTAATAAATCCACCCTCTGAATATTAGGGATGGTAGTGATACTTTGGTAGGGAACACGTGAGGGGGAAAATTTTCACATGGGTATTTAGGATCATACTGTATAAACAATTACAGCATTCAATGTCTGCAGAAAATCAAGTGGCAAATCAGCAGTGAATATCAATTATGCATCTGCTGCATCTCAGAGGCAGATGGCACTTTAATTGTACATCTCAAACATTATGGACAATTTTCCCCACCCCAGCCTCATTGAAATAGTGGCTTTAGCACCTAAAAATATCAAGACAAGGTACATGTGCAATGATTCATCTAAGAATTTGTTTCTTTTTGAAAATAAATGTTCCACCGGTAAACCAATAATAATAACCAAGATTCATAACTCATACACAGCAACCGTGTTATCTTGATCTAGGTAAAAACTTTTATTGATGAAAAGCAATAGGATGACTGTACTGGTCACACCACTCAGCTCAGTGTGTGAAATTGCCAAAGACTTTAAAGATCAATCAGCCAAATTCTTTTCACTGCTTCTGTAGAAATTGGAAATGTCACGGAGATAAGTAGAATAATATGGATTTACACTCTTCTCCCAGCTTGATTCTCAGAGAAGAAAGATCAAATCCTTCTCCGTCGGACACAAATGGTTTTCTGCAATGAGGAAAGTTTTAGGAAACTTAAACACACTCAACTACAGCTATTGACCCCAGAGAAATCAATTGACACCAGCCTGCGTATGAAGGAATGACTCTGGCCACAGAGACAATTGTGTTAATGCACATATACCAGAAGTGTTGTGAATGCTTACTTAATTAAAGATTATTAAAAATTAAAACCGACTGCTCTCTTATTCAGAGGTGACTATATATTATTCTGTGTGCATAGACTTTGGCAATTAAGCGACCCCAGCTTTATTATACATGGACTATAATGCATATTTCAAATAGAATTTGTTCCTTACTCCCACTATGTACAAAACTGCTGGGTTTTTCATTTGTCTGTGTGGTCATACAGTCTTAAAATATCCATTAATGCTCTGACATCAGTTTACATTTCATCATGCAAGTGTACAGCTTTCATTTCCTCCTCTCCTCCACAAATATATCTGGGGCTAGCCACAACCAACTGTCTTGGTTTTGCTTACATTTTATTTCAAACGTGAGCACAGATGCATCTTCTTGGGAGAAATGTAGAAAGTGAATGACTGAAACCTGTATTTGGAAGTGGTATCTCAGGTAAATCACTAAACACAGACAAACCAAACAGGAACATTCAAAACAGGACACCAGGCAACTCTCAACTTTGCAGCTAAGGTTTAGTTCCTACTGGGAATCAAAGTTTTCAGGGAAATTTTACATGGATGATTCTGTATTTAACTCTTCAAATTTAAATGGTGCATCCAAAAATGAGAAACTCCCTAAAATGACCTAAGCATTACCTGACCAAAGAAGTCTAGTAATAAAACTTTGATGAAAGAATGGATTAAAATATTCCCACAATACAAAAACCTTTGTGCTGGAACCAATGTAAACAGTATGCTTAGTTTTTTCCTCTTGCAAGGCACTGAACAGTAGAAACTTCATCTGATATTAGATACAGAGGAGGTAGAGGATTCAAGAGGAGCAATCCATCGGTAGAGAAGTCTCAAAAAATAAGCCTTTGCTTATATACTGCAGTAGGGGTGGTGACAAAATGAGTTTCTATGTTGATCAAGGGGTAACACAGGTCTCTTCATACAGAATTATGTAACTTCTGACTCCAAAACAACATTTCAAAGTGAGGAGAAAAAACACTGTTAGGAACCTCAGCAAGTTACAAAACTTTCCCATCATTTCTCTTGTGCCATCATTGTTATCTTCTGCTGTCTGTAATTTTGTCTATTTAGAGCTGAAGTGCTTCCTCGCAGTCTCATTAAAGCCAGCAGTCTCAGAATACTGATTCAAGGACTTTTGTCCATGTGAAATACGCACCCTATTTCAAACATATGATTAGAGAAATCAGCATTCAACATAAAGCTGCATTTAATACAGTAAATAAGCGCTATCGTTATTAATATTTTGTTAAAGGAAACTACTGAAAAAAATGTTTTTCATTATTCCTTTGGTTTCATTAGTACTTTCTTCATCTTTAACTAGAAAATAAGGAATCTTCAATCACTTCAGTCTGCCAGGAGAGGAAGTACTATTAATCCTTCTTAGAATTGTTATTTTTTAATTTTAGTTTTCAGTAGAAATATCACCCTGGGATATTTCTGCCATACAGAGCAGTTTGGGGGACAGCACAAAAGCAAATAACCCTGTAGATCTGGCTTGAAGGGGGAAGTTAGAAGCCCCTCTGGAGGCAATAGGATAACTACAACACAAAGACGGGTTTTCAGATATTTCTGCCATACAGAGCAGTTTGGGGGGCAGCACAAAAGCAAATAACCCTGCAGATCCGGCTTGAGGGGGAAGTTAGAAGCCCCTCTGGAGGCAGTAGGATAACTACAACACAAAGACAGGTTTTCATGAGAAGGCTGATTTTGGTCCACCACTAAAATCTTGGAAACTCAATCCAAACCTGAGGTACCAGGACACAAACACCAGTCCAGCATGTAGCAGCAACTGTCCCGTTTGCCCCACAGCCACCTACCCAGTGTTTTTCATGAGAAGGCTGATTTTGGTCCACCACCAAAATCTTGGAAACTCAACCCAAACCTGAGGTACCAGGACACAAACAACACCAGTCCAGCATGTAGCAGCAACTCTCCCGTTTGCCCCACAGCCACCTACCCAGTGCCCACACCTTGCTGCTAAAGAAGCCAACACGATGGATCAGTTAGGTTTTTTCTCAGTTGTCCGGTCCCTTGGGATTCCCAGTAAGAACACAACCAGCCAGTTCTTTGGAAAGGCTAACATTTTTGGCCATGTAAAGCTAGATTATCACCCTGGCAAACACTTCAATTAATTGGTTTCTGTTTTTAAGAAAGTGGGCAAACTCTAATCCCCTGAAAATCAATGTAAATGCAGAATAATTGAGAGCAACCTTTTCTCCCAGATCTCTGAAATGAGACCAGAACAGGGAAAATGGGTTTTTGAAAAGCCCATGCCAACTTTTTTCTATTATAATAGCTTATATAACAGCAGCAATAATGACCTTCATTAGACATTTCCTTGAGTACTAATGACCTGGGGTTAATGGCCCAAGGCATAGTTTTATGCAGTTGACTATATCACAGCCAGCAATTAATTACCAGGAAATACAATGTGCTTGGACCACTATGACTCAATTAGCCTCATATTATTCAAAAATGAAAAACATTTCAGTCTTATTTACTGTGAAGCTGTCCCAGATTTTATTTTAATATATTAGACTAAAAAAAGCTTGAACTCATATTAAGCCAAACATATGTTCTACAACACTCCTCCATTAACTTCACAGAAATTGTGGGGCGTCAAAGCCGAGTGTCTTGCAATATAAGGATTACAGCCTGTCCACAGATAGAAAAGAATTGTGGAGCAAGGCTCTGTGTGAATTCTGCTTCCAGCAGAATGAGCCTAAAAATAATTTTCAGCTCTCTGGTGGCTGCAAATGGATCGAGAGGAGGGAGGACAGTGGAGCAAGCAGCGAGCAACCCTTCGTTGGCAAGAGGTGGGCTGCATGTGTTGGGGTAAGGAAGGAAGGGGATGGGATATTCTGTGTTTACTAACTTATATCTCTGTAACTGATTTACAAAGAATATCATGGTAGATTATTTTTGCACCCAGCTTTAAGCTCTCCCAGTTTACTTACATTCATTATGTTTTGTTCTTTCAGCAAGGTTTTTGCAACATGCCTTAGAAAGAAAGCACCTTGGGCTCAAGTCTCATCATTCCTGGTCAGTTGCTAGTGTTTTAGCACAATCACTAGCTTTTTGGAGACCTGAAAGGCTAAGGCTGGACACTAGAACTAGCACTAGGAATTCCTGGCTTTAATTTGAGGATTACCAGCTTTAATCCCATGAAGGATGTAAAAAACTTATAAAGATTTTGTGTGTAGATCCATTCCTCTAAAGAGGTTTCTGACATTCACTATGGCTTTTGTTTCCATGAAACTCAGACAGACACTTGAAAAACAGGCAGAAAGATCACAAAAATGATCACAGGGACAGAACACCTCTCCTATAAAGAAAGGCTGAGAGAGCTGGAGTTGTTTAGCCTGGAGAAGAGAAGGCTCCAGGAACACCCTGTTGCAGCCTTTCAATACTTAAAGGGGGCCTGTAAGAAAGATGGGGACAAACTTTTTAGCAGGGCCTGTAGCAATAGGACATGGAGAAGTGGTTTTAAACTAAAAGAGGGGAGATTTAGACTAGATATAAGGAAGACATTTTTCACTATGAGGGTGGTGAAACACTGACACAGGTTTCCTAGAAAAGGAGTAGCTGCCCCATCCCTGGGAACATTCCAGGTCAGGTTGGACGGGGCTGTGAGCAACCTGATCTAGTTGAAGATGTCCCTGCTCATGGCAGGGGGGTTGGACTAGATGACTCTTAAAGGTCCCTTCCAACCCAAACCATTATATGATTCTATAATTTCTGTAGGTCTCTTCATGTCTGGGAGTTTTCTTGAGGAAGATGTTCTACTGCACTTTCTTCCAACAAGGCTTTGGAAATGCCACGTGTTTACAGGTGTTGCTGCTGGACAAGTGCATGCCAACAGTGCTCTCAGTGGGAATACCTAGTACAATATGACACTTCAAAAAGGAAATCAAGAGCCTTGCTTCATGTGCTTTGAGAGTTTCAGCTTCAGGCCAACCCAAGAATTTATTTAAACAGGGAAATTAATATCACTTGAAGGTGATGATATGTTTGGGTTAGTTTGACATTCAGTGCCATGAAAATCTGTTTGTGAAATTATTGATTTCAGCTCCTGCAAGTTTCTGTGCTTGTTGATGTTTATAGGCAGAGAGAATGAAGGGATGTGGGAGCAACATGGATGCATCTGCCTGGAGGGGCACAGGAGAGGTGTTTAGGTTTGCCAGTGAAGTCTGGGCAACATCAACAGCATTTACAATGGCCATGGAGAAGCAGGGACAGCATTCCAGGTGGGGAGAGCCTAAAACTTGGTCCAGTCCCTTTGACTGATGCCACGTGTATCTGGTGGCTTCTGTTTTCAGTGAGACATATGAAATGAAGCGGCCATCACTGGTGCTGACAGACTCCACAGGTGCCTGCAGGACCGGCCACCTGAGCACAACAGCTATGGGTGTCAAATCACAAAAATTTGCATTTTCATGGGATGTACCAAGGAAGGATCCATGCAGGACTTTTGTACATCTCTGAGCCCAGATGTGATAACCACATCAGCCTGCCAGAGGGCTGGATCATTGCCATGCTGAGAAATTATGAGTACAGTAATTATGGAAGTATGATATTCGTAACCAGAAGGCAAAGAATTGAAAAATTGCAATCGCCCAGTGTTACAAGTCCTTTCTATCTATTAGTAACTATTCATAGCCTTGCATTTCAATTGTGGCAATTATAGCATTTTTAACATTTTAATTTGGTTTTGGGATATCATTTCAATACATTTTATTTTTAAAAAGCCATAGTGACATTATTCTTTTATATATTGTCAAAAGGATTTGTCATATTTAGTGATCTTTTCAATCTGTTAACATGTTACTTTCCTCTTAATTGTAGGAAAGTAGATAGGCTCCAATTAAGCATAATGATCATTTACTCAAGTGCCCACTAATCCTCTTCTACAAATAGAGATACTCTATAGCATAATAGTAATAAAAAAAAATCAATGGCCACATCTCTGATGTGATAATTTTATCAGTCATTCAGAATGAGCAGCTGGAATAAAAGGCACAAGCCATATTCATAATAAAAAAAAGATAATAAACCAGTAATCCCTCTTACTCATGTTTTAAAGCATAGTAAATAAATGGAAGAATTCAGATGTGCAAACATTATGGGCTGCTTCTTCTACAGCACGTTCATGCAGAGGGATGAGGAAAAGAAAATTGATGGCATGCACTAGAGCAGAATCAAAGGGATAATGATTTTGTAGTCCTGCAGCTCAGATGGGTAAAAGGTGACATCCACCACAGGGAAGCCAAGAGTAATCCTGGGGAATGTTTAATCTCATTCAGCTGAATTAAATTACTATGTTTGAAGTCTTACTGCAAGTTTACAGAAGCATATAGTAAAGTTCAGATACAATTTGGTGTAACAGGGGAACAAGAAATAGTAAAATTCCCGGTCCCCCATAGCATACTCTCATTCCATCCTCCAAAAGAGCAACCACTGCAGCTCAGCTATCTGCTGCTCAGGAAGCCCATTAGCAAATTACTGCCTGGCTGGAGCAAGGAAGGATTCATGGAGGAAAGGAGATTCCTGCTACATGGCTCCTCCCCAGCGACCTCCTGCTGCCCCAGCACATTATCGTCTCCTGCCCAGACCTTCTGGGAAGGCTGCAGATGAAGCCCACACACCTGCATGGTGGAAATATCTGCAAAAAGGAACACAGAGAGAGCTGCATAATCACCTCCCCTCGCTGTTCGAGTGTCCCCACGGACCTCACTTCAGGCATGAAGCTGAAGAGGGCCAGATGTCAGCGGTGCAGACAATTCCTGGGGGAAGGTTTTATTCATTCCCAAGCAATGCTGCTTACACCCAGACTCGTGTATGGGTCACGCACTGCTGACACGTCACACTGCTTCAGCATCAGATGAGAGCTGCATTAACCCCTACACCATGCAATGGCAAGGAATGAGCGGGTTTTCTTTTCATGGAAGAAGCGTGCCAAGGGTAGTGTGCCTTCCAGGTCAACGTGGTCTGTAGATGAGGTCACAGTAAGGAGGTTTGAATGTCAAGGGCTTTTGCATACTGTCAGCATAGAGATAATTTAATTCTGAGATGAGAGAGGAGATGACTTCATCCCTCCACTGTAACCTTGCTGTTCCCAAAGGCTTTAATATGATCCTCATCCTCCAAGCCCAGCTGTGCTGCTGCAATCTGTCTAGAGGTTTGAGTGGGACAGGACATAGTTTAATGGTGGGGATGGTCAGTCCCAGGTCTAGAGCTCTATAGAGCTTAGAAGCTCTATATCTTTTTAGTTAGTTACCCAACTTGCCTTCACAAGGGCAGACTTCAGACATGAAAACTTAGCAGTCAAACATGTGAAATAATGTATGAAATATCCAGAACTTTGTCAAATCCAACACCTCAGAAGCCAACCAAGCAGGGCATGGCCCTCTCAGCACTTAGCAATGATACTGTTAATATCTATGATAGTGTTTTGAAGGAAACCCTAGAGTTCAGTGCCACATTTCAGAATGGTCATATTAAGGAAATTATCATTGTTTTGAGGACTACAGTGTAGCTTTGCTTAAGGGATGGAATGACAATTCAGGACAATCTTTTTAAAAGAAGGACTGGAAGCACAGCAGCATACTGGGATTTGAAGTGAAGAATGACACTCAGATGCCAATTATTTATGCTAAGATTTAGAAACAGAGCAGTTTTTAGATGTCCTTCTGTTGCAGGTGTCTGTCTTAGACATCCATTGCAATGCCTTGTTCTACCCAGTAGAAAAAGAAAACACCGGGGTAGGTAGCAATGATGGTGAGCTGGCCAGCCAACTTCTCACTCATCATCATGAGCATTTTGGACACCACAGCCTGAGTTAATACTCTAAACTCCCTGTTGACAGCCTTTTACCCCTTGAATTACAAAGGTAACAGAGTCCCATGTGGTTAGTGTCACCTAGGATATCTCACATCCACCCCTATTCCATCTTCAGCTTTGAATGCAACTGAGTCACAAAATAATGAATTTTAGGATGTGAAAGCTTCATACAATCTCTTTAAATGAAAGATATTCCTCCAAACATAAGCAGTTATCATTAATTTACAAGTGTACTTGTTTTCTGAATGATATGTTGTTATTTCTTCAAGGAAAGCCTTTATATGTACAGACGAGACAGAGCAAAACTGGATTATAAATACAGTAAAGCTTCAATTTGATGGAGGGAGTGAGAGGAGCTGGCTGGAGCTAGCTTTTCTGCAAACAGAAAACCATGCTCCTCTTCCCTACCATTTTAAGATCATTTTAGATTAATTGGTATACTCTGAGCTGCATACCTTGCTCATCTGAACCTCCTTTGCCATTTAACACAGATTAATTAGCGATAGTGTTATGACCTACAATAGTTTGAAGGTAAAGTCCCTAAGATCTGTTTTCATGAGATGCAGTAATGCTGTCTCAAGAGACACCAGGTATCATAACTTATCGTGCTGTTAAAATCTGTACAATCAATACATCTGCAGCTTTAAAATTTTACAATATACAATAAAATATAGTATATATAATATACAAAAGAGAGATATAAAATCCTACTAGTATTGCACTTACTCCCATCAGCAGTAATGATCTTAACATGGAAGGTGTTATCATTCCTAACAAGACATGGTTTTTGCTATTTCATGATTAGATGCTCCCTCCTCTTCGTTCACAGAAACTGAGGAAGCTCTGTTTTAATGATTTGATAATGCTACAGGCAGAGCCACTTTGGGCCCAGTTCAGCCCAATTTTCTCCATGCTGAACCAGGCAATGTCCCTCATCTGCTGTGATCTCTGGAGCAAGGTAGAAGCTGGAGTCCTACAAGACCAGGCACAATCCAGAATCATTTGTAGTACAAGCCATTTACCAGAATTGACAAGTTGCAGTTATACTTTCAGATTGCAGTCTTTGTATGAATACAATATCTTTATATTAGGAAAATACATATTTAAGACTTAAATTCTTCTTCATTCATTCTTTTCCTGGTCTGGGGAAAAAAAAAAAAAAGAAAAAAAACCCTAAAAACAGAAAAAAAAGAATCACATGAGTATTAAACTGTCTAGAAAACAAGATCAAAATAAAAACAGATTCAATTTAGATTAATTCATTGTGTGGTCAATATTTATTTCACTACACTGAAGTAGGACCTGTCCACCTAAGGCTGTAGGTTTAACGAGATCCTCCGGTGTGCTAATGGCTGTGCAAGCAATGTGCAACTCCTCGTTGACCTGCCATCTGGGAGTTGCTTTAGGCCATGTCAACTTCATGTCCTAGGCAGTATCTAGCAGGCACAGGTAAGTCATCGTGAGCTATCATGGTTGGCACCTGGATATGCCACACGGTCCCATGTGCAGATCTCTTTTCTGGGGCATACTGATGCTAGATACTCATACCCTACAGATGATCCTTCTATAGAAAGGAAACCCCACACCCTGGAAATGCCCATCTTTCTTAATTGACCAGAAAGGAGTTGGGGATGAGCAAACTCCTAATTTGTGTCACTCAATTCAGTGCATCAAATTCTAGAGAAGTCAATTAATGCCTCTGTACCTTGGTTTCTTTACCTGCAACACAAAGTGCTTTGAGGTACCCCATAGAGAAGGAGATATTTTCAGACTAAGTACAATGCAGCATTGCCAAATGCTGCTGCCGATTAGGTCTCATAAAAAGTGAATGGTTGGATGCACATTCTGCATCCTATTGCAGAGGAAATGCAGTACTGAAATACCCCTCATTGCTAAAAGAAAACTCTCGATGGAGAAAGCCTATCAAAGTATTAAAAGCTACTTCTGTGGACTTCCCGAAGATATCCAATCCTTTAATCTCTGGAGGGTGGCAGTTTTAGAAGAATGCCATTATAACTGCTCATTGTGGGATGAATTATGCAAGAATTTATTATTGATTCTAGGGGAGCTTGCGTATTTATGCAATCAAAGCCAAGGCGGAGCAGAGGGGGAAGAACGAGGTTTCTATAGTTAACTAAACTGATTCATGACCCAAGAAAAATCTAAGGCAAAAGAAATAGTTCACAAAGTGGAGCATTTTACATACCAAATCACCTCTTCTGCACCCATCACCAGCCTATAGTACCAGACCATGCCGGAGCAGAGCCCAAAGAGTTACACGAGTCCTCTCACAACCCAGAAATACATCCCCATCAGCACCCCAACCATCCACAGGGTCAAAGGCAGGAACCCCTGAAGCTCTGCACCCCCAACCCAACCCAGCCCATCCACATGGGGCTGGGAGACCACAACAGCCCTGCCCAGGGCTGTACCCAAGGTGAGGAGACCCAAGGGGTCCAGTTACAAGCCAGAGCTGTAGAAACACCAGACCCACCTCAAAACAACAACTGGGGCAAGGCCATGTAGCAGCAGAAAGTCATGTTTTAAGAGAGAAAAATCTGTGGGCAGCTTGGCACCATACCAGAATTTGTCAAGGTCTATTCAAGGAGCACAGAGGTGGGGGAAGGAAAGGTTTAACTTCAGAACTAAGAGGGTAGTGACTAAAAGCATATACAGCCCAAACAATGACACAGGGGTGACAGCCACCCACCAATTTATCTTTGAAAGAGAAATAGAAAGATGCCATTTAAAAAGCCGGGAGGGTCGGAGCTAAGCAAGAGGAAATAAAATGAGCTTACACAGCAAGTCAGTCACTGGCAAATATAAAATAAACCATGCGGAGGTTTAATAGCACATTTAGCATTTTGAGTAATGGACATAAAATTTGCTTTTCTCAACTTGACCTTTGTTACCAACCCTAGGTACTACAAAGCTATTATCTTGCAGCATTCGCTTTACTAAACTCATCATGTCTCTGAGTGCTAGGGACCATTTCCTAAGACAATCAGAAAAGAGATCAGTAATAATAATTGTATAAATATATATATAATGTTTACATACCTGTGCATTCATGCACACACACACATGTGCACATACACATGCCCTTTGCTTATAACAACTCTCCAGTGGAAGCATTATAGTGACATTTTGGCAGCAAAACGTCCAGCAGAGATCATGTATTAAAACCAACCCTGATGCTGCTGCGTAGAAAATGGCAACAAGAGTAGGAGAGAGGGGAAAAAAAATTAAAATCAGTAAAGCTGAACAACCCTCAAATACCCTACCAGAAGGGTTTATTTTAATTGCAGCAGGACAGTGGCATGTTTCTGTACTCAGTCACGTGTTTTGCTAAATAATCTTCTTTGAAATATTATAAATATGCAGAACTTTTGAGAAGTAGGTCAGTGGCTCAACATGTAGCAAATAGCTCAGACAAATACTAGTCATTACCCGGTGATCTGCAGTCAGCTGCAGGTCTGACACACTCTGCAGCTAATCGAATGGCAACTCACTGCATTAGAGGACCATTCCCCAAACGACACAACATCTGAGTACCTGGTCGCAGATAACAACATGCTGCTCAACCGACAGAGAAATCAAGCTCTCCCTCTCATCATTTAAGTTGTCTCACAATCACCAAGGGCAAAAGCAGGAGAAGGCAGAAGGACGTAAGAATTCAAGACACCGATATAATGAACAAAATGAAAAACTACAGCTCAGGATAAACCCCGAATGCAAGCGTCAGCTCTGCCGGAAAGGTGACTTCAAAGTCCTGCTTTGAACATTGGTCCAGATGCATTAAAACCTATCGTGGGAGGACTGTCTCCATGCAAGCACCAGATGAGCCCTTTGCAAAGTTCCCCAGGACCTGTAAAAGCCAAGTGGTGGCTAACACAAAATCCTCCTGTGGATTTGGTGCCCTGAATCCCTGTGGTGCAGCTCCCCTCGCCCACCCTCCCCTTCCCAAAGGGATTTCAGCAAGCACTTACCATCAGCAAGCTCAGAGCAGATTCGGGAGCTCGCTGCACAGCCATCGCCTCTCTTCCTATGTACAAATCCTCCCCACGACTCGGTCAGCCCTCGGCCCTCCGTCACAGCAAAGCATCCACAGAGCCCACAGCTAACTGCAGGGAGAGAAACCCCAAATCAGGGTCGGAGAGCATTTGCAAGAGGAGGAGAGGATGGATGAGGGGGTGGGGAGGAGAGGAGGGAAGGAAATAACCTTCTCAGCCAGGGAAAGAAGCTTAAGCTAGGCCAAATTTTACACTAGAGAGAGGAGGAAAATGAAATGGAGAGCCTGCTGGAGAAGCAAGATAGAGGGAACTGCAGGATATTTAAAGCTCAGGCATACGCTGCCACAGCGAGCAGCAGCAACACAGGACACATATCAAACATCTACATGACAGGTTAGGTCCAAGCCATCCTCCCCCTGCCCCAGCACACAGACTATAATTAATTGCTTTTAATTGCCTCTCTCCTTTATCCACCTAATGAAATGCATAAAACTGCCATGTCCCTGACTCTGCATCTTCCTCCCTGCCCTGGCGATACTAGTGCAGAAACAATGTCAAATATCGCAACGTACCGCTTCCAACAGGGTCAAATCTCTTCTCTGTTCTTGCAAAGCCCTTCTTCGCCTGGCTTGGAAAGCAGATACCTGTGTAATACAGACATGAGCAGTGAGTGAGAGGAGCCAGAACCGGGAAGCAGCCGGCATTCACTTGAGAGCAACAATTACCTTTATCATATTCGAGTGAGAGCTGGGGTACGTACTGACCTTTTTCACCTTACCCACCCCCCCCAAAAGAAATACTCTTCCTCCTCCTCCTCCTCCTCCTCTCCAAATGGCCTCAGCTCCCCATGGAGCTAACACACTTCCTAGAAACATGTAATTAGACAGGCTGTTGTGTTAGCGCTCTGATCACGCTGCTGTACCACATGGAAACGGCAGCCAGGCAGCCCCCGCTTCCCTTCCCTTCCTTTCCCTTCCCTCCCTTCACAAGGTGACAGGCTGCAGTCCCCCACCAAGCTCCCACAGCTCGGCCGGCCAGAGATGGCTAATTGTGAAAATGTGGTCGGTTAAGACACAAAGACAAATTAGTCTTGAAAATAAGCCCCTTGTTTAAATGTTACCTGTAAATGGAAGGTGGCTTTCTGAAAGTTTTTAAAAATAAACAGACAACCCTGGTAGGAAGGCCAGTATTCTCATGTAGATGTGTCCAGGCAGACCTGTAGGACCCCTGTTTTGTAGGACTCAAAAACCTCCTGGACCTCAGTGTATCAACTCTCACATCTCCCCTCTGAACAAGCAGAATTTTGGCTTCATTTCCTAAAATGTTAGGCTTCATGTAATGACAATGTCTGTTCATCTTCCAACTCCCACCTGCACATTTTCCCCCCCACACACACCCGCATGGTTTTGGAACCCAGTTAAAAGTTTCAGACAAATTCAACCAGAGTTAAATTCTCTGACACATGTCATTTTGCAGCTTTTATAGAAATTGGCACCAGGACAGAAAAGAAAATCAAATTACTGTCTCCATGAAAGCGGGCAGCAGTAATTCAGCCCTTGTGCTCTGCAAGCTGCATCTGGCAGGTCAGCTGTGGCATGAACCACACTGGAGTACTTATTTGCCCAACCTCTTGTTGCTCACCTATCACCATGATTTAGCAAAGGGGACACAGAGACATGGGAGATTGCAGACATTGCCCTAGGAAGGTCATTCAGGACATCTGTGGCAGACCCATACCTCCCAGCATGCTACTCTCGAGCCAGGGACCGCCCTTCTTGTAAGGCATGTATAACGTGGCAGATAGAAAAGCTTGGAATTTTTTGTGTGAATGTGAAATCCTCACTTTGTGATCAGTGAAATCCTCACTATGCTGCAGCACAAAGCCTGGATGTTGCATGGTAATGGCAGGGGCTTCCTTCCCCAGCAGGTTCTCCACCAAGAGGTGTGGGAGGGGGAGGCCACTTGTACAAAGGGACACCTCTCAAGAGAATGTGTAGGCTCACTCATGGGCACACAGGAAGGCATTGTCTGGGGTCCCCCTTCCTTGGTTTTGGGTTACAGACATCAACACTCAAGGAGAGTCCCTTGTGTCACACCTGATGGTGGCCTTTACTGTGTTGTTTCTGAGACCTGACCACCTCCATTGCAGTGAACATAGCTCCTGTGAAAGTACACTTATGCCAGCAGCTGTGCTCATCTCCATCATTGGATGTAAATCATCTCCATTGATGGAGAACAGGGGCCCAGCTTCCCAAATGCATTAAGGCACCCGAGCACCAAAGAGCTTTGGGCTTCAGCAATTTACTTCAATCAGACCAGAGAGCTGAGGCAGAGTTTCATGGTGCTTTCTAACCATAGGACGCATCTTGGCCATCTACAATGGGTTATTCTTTGCCTCACAGTCATATGAAGCTATGAGCTATTATGCAATGTGATCTGCTCCCTTCCCTCCAAAGGGATCTTCATCCCTGAAGATGAACAGGTTGTTGACTGTTATAAGGAGTGGAGAAGCAGGCTACTTAAATGTCTCTGGAAAGGGGAAAATATGCAGAATAAAAGATGAAAGCAACTTTTAAAAAGCATTTCAAGGCATCAAATTATAAAATATGTAATTAAATCTTTTTCAACAACACCATGACAAATATCCCAAGGCTATTATTACATTTTTCACTACACTAACCCAGTCTGAAGTACTGTAAGGAGGTGGCTGCAGAAACAATGCATTCAGTACCTCTTGAGTCTGACAAGCAAGGTTTCTCCTTTGACAAGTGATTTTAAGGCACCAGCCTATCGCTTCATTTTTGGATTCAGCTAAAATGAAGAACCTGGAAGTGTGGATGTCTCTTCCACTTCTAGCTCCTGACTTCACTCTGCAGTTGAGCAGGGTAAAATCCCAGTCAAACACTAGGAGCTAGTTATGATTTGTGGTGTCCTTGGAAAAATTCTAGTCTTTTCCTGAGCTCTGAAAGTCGCAGGGTAATGATCATATATAGGGAGCCATCTGTGCACAAGTATATGATCTATGGCTCCAAGGTACATTTGCAAACTTACCTACAGGTTTGTCAATTTATACTATTTTAGTGAATAAATTTTATAGCGCAAAAGGAAAAAAAAAATCATTATTCACTGTAGGTTTTCAAGAGACAAAACCCAGCTCACTAAAAAGGAACTTACTGGATAGAAGGTTAAAACTATAGTCTCGCAGTTTTGTTTCAAGGTCTAAAGCTATGATGGCAGAAAGAGTTTATTAGGTGTCTCTTTTTTCCCCCCTTATATTTTAAGAGAAATAGTTGCTACAACTGGTTAAAAAAATAACTGCTTAAAATTGCTCAGAGAAAATCTATTGTGGTAAACTCTGTATTAATAGAAGAACCGATACCAGTAAGAAGACCTAAAGCACTTGCAGACTGGTATATGGAGAGGGTCCTCCAATGCCAGTGTTATCACTGGCATTCCTTTGACAGGGGTCATATAAGTATAGATATGCCACAACATGGTGGGTCACCATCATTACAGCAGGAGATTGCTGGTCTGTGATTTGAGGTTCCAGTGATGCAATGTGGTAGGAAAACCCTCTCCTAAAAGCACATTATGTTGGCTGTTCATGGACATGCAGAGCCTGATAGGTGCCTGTTGTCCTAAACGTGAGATGTGGCTTTAGAGGATGAGAAGAAGGTGGCATTAATGGTATGAACAAAAGTAATACAGACCTCAGGGCTGATTGCAAGACTTGATTTCAGCTGGTACAAAGCTTATACTTTTTTATTACATTTACTTCCTGGTTTTTTCATCGGTGAGCAAACAGGACCTCTAGTTTTCAGTGAAGTGAAAGTAAATTTCCCATGTATTGCTACCATATATATATTTCAACACTAAAAATCAAAGTCCTTCCTCCAGTCACCTGTGACATTTGTGAGAGATCAAAAACCTGACATAAATTTTAATTTGCCTTCTTGCATCATAGATGTGTGTTTGAGTGAAGTGTTGTCCAGTGTTAAGACAACTGCCAGGAGGTCACTTATTTAAGCAAAGGTGTTTACAAAGAAAGTTTTCAGATCAAGAGGAGTTAAAGTCTTTACCTCAATTTACAAGGACTTAATAAAACAAGTCCTGCAACTGTTTTGTCAGGAAAATAGTCAATTGAAGTTGATGGTACTACCATAAGCAATGACGTGACCAGAATCACACCCATTTACAAGACAATCACCTATTCAAGAAACCAACCAAGAACCAACAAGCATCTCTAGAGCTTGAGCTATATCAAAGTTTATGCTATGCTTGTAAATTTTTAACTGTAAATTTAAAGGACAATGGGTTTTCAGTGGTATGAAAAGAATAGATGATGGGAGAGTAAAAAAACCTGTCTGAGTTTATTGAATTTCCTTCAGCCATTCATGTGTTCTTCATGCATCTCAACTGTTTGCTGGAACTTAGGTGATTAGTTTTAAGCATGTGTTAGTCACAGAAATAAAATTGGCATTATGAAGGGCCATGGTAGAAGTGCTTCTGCTTTAATCTACAAAGGAAGAACCACTTCATACAGCAAAGCAACACAGCTGGGATATCTAAGATGCTTAACCAAGCTATAGAGAATTAAACAAAAAGAAATATTCACATAATTCAAATAGACAAATTTGAAGACCTACATTTTGCTTGTAACATACCCCCAAAGAAGACAAAAGCCTGATGCCAACAAGTAAATTATTCATTGTGAATTATTGGCTCAGCTTTAAAAAAGATCCAAAGGAAATTATTGCATTAACTTCTCTCCTTGCTTTCCTTTGCTCCCTTCCATCAACTCAATTGCTCTAAAAATCACTTGTCAAGCCCCACAAACAGATCACAGCAGGGCTGGGACTGTTTATTTTGTAAACTCTCTCAGAAACCTTTGATAATTATAAATGCAGTGATAAGGATGTTTTTCCAAGCTGCCAAAGAAATACTACATAGGAAGAGAAACGTCATTCCTGGAGCCAGCAGACTGTCAAATGAAGCCACCATGTGTGGATATATGAGGGGAAGGGTCTTTGGTCAGCCTCTTCCTCCACTGCCATTCTCTCTGAAGGGGGAAGTTAGTGAAGGGTTCCCTAACAAGTGTTTGGGAATATATTTCCTTGCCTTCCTCAATGAGGAGGTTTTAAAAAAAATATTACACAGAATCACAGAATTGTAGGGGTTGGAAGGGACCTCAGGAGATCATCTAGGCTAGAAATCTATTCAGGGTAGGTAGACACCTGGATTATGGCACAGGCTAAGAGAAGTATTAATCTCAAACTCATCTCTAACTTCCAGTTTACCTGTTGATTGGTACATTTCCCTTGCCTTGCTTTTCTTGGCAACTGTTCACTAAGAAAAAGATGTTGTTTATGAGAGGTATAAACCGGAGGCTCTGCTTCCCTCTGAGTGCTGAGTGCTTCCCTGATTGAACCTCTCTGGATCATTTGTCTTTAGAGCTGTGCAAGCAACCCACAGGCTGCTCATTGCTAAGCAGTCCCACTCCCAAGATGACTTATGTCTGAACACTAATTAGCTTTCATAGACACTGCTTTGGAATAATAAAAATCCTAGAAATATCTCCGTATTGTAAAGACAAGGGCGAGATAGCACAGAACTTTCCTGATACACCACCATAGCTAGAAGCAGAGCTATTGCTTGGACCCTCTGAAGACACTTCTTTATGACAGTGACTATCACTGGGCAACAAAGATCCTTGCAAGAAGAGGTCATTGCACACCTCTCCCACAGGTGTGAGGGTGAGACCTGGCAAAGCAAGAAGACTAGGCCAGGAAGAGGACTGAGGCTTCTTGTGGCCTCTGTGTCAACCATGCGGCAATCCCCAGCCTTAGGCTACTTTCAAGAGACCCAAGAAGGCTAGAAAAATCTTGTGTATGTAAGTATGAGAAGTGTCCAGAGAGAGTTATACCAGTATAACTTAATAGGGGCACAGTAATTAACATTCAATAACCATCTTACTCAATTTGAAAGCCCTGGGCTTCATAATATGATTGTTTAATATTGATTTGACATTTATAAGATGATGGCCTCAGCAGACTCAGATATCATGAGTCTAGCTGAACTTAGAGGCCCAACACAGGGTGGGGGAGTCTGCAAATGTGCCTCACTGCTGCAGTTATATTTGCCTCTGAAAATGCTGTCGCATGATCTGTTGGGCTATACTTGTGCTACTTGACCTAATTTGCACCTGTGCAAGGGCAGTCTTAGTGAAATAAAGCAGTGCTTTGCAACCAAGTCCTTTCTTTTTTTCTTTTTTCTTTTTTTTTTTTCCTAGTATTCATTTAAAAGAGCCTGGGGGCGAGTGATCTGTCGTCAACAAGGCTAGTTCCTCTTCTACAGTCAGCCTCTGCATATTTGTGATTAAAAACTTATTAGGTTTTATATTACTGTGCATTTTTAACTTATAATCTACATTTATTCATAACCAATTCTTTATCTTTGTGCTGACACTATATTTCAACTTAAGTAGCTCTAGCTCCTAATGATTTATCTCTAGATGTATTTGAGATAACCACTTTTGTTCTGAGCCTTTGTTTTGCCCTCTATAGGTTTTCTAGCAGTCTTCCAAGGAGAAGACTATTTCTTCACATTAGAAACCCTTTGCTACCCATACCAGCTAGGGTTTATCTTCCCTGAACAGCGTTGACCAAAACATTACTTCAGATGAGACCTGACATCTTCACTACACTATGCCACATATTTGTGCATATCACGAAGCTGCCTTTTCCTCTGGGCAAGGCTTGAGCATTCGAATCCTTTTCTTCTCAGTGCATCTTATTATGACCTCATTCCCCTCTTAAACTTGTTCAGGTTAATGCATTGTGCTCATCTATAGGCCTACCCAAATTCCATAAAAAATTCACAACACAAATAGGGATGAGTACATATGTACAAGACTATGTTCAAGTGGCTAAGGTTTATGGAGGGGCTGCAACTTCCAGTCTGCCCCGTACGCTATCTTTGGGTCTGAAAGGTGTATTTGACCTTTTGAAATGTCTCTAACAAAAGCCTCAGCACATCAAGTAGACGAATTTTCAATGTTTGGAAAGTGAAGGTTTGAAGGCTCTACACTTTGAACTCAAGCCCCAGGGGTCCTCTCAGGGCAGTACTGTAAGATTTGCCTATATTCTCAAAGAGAGTCTGTAACGCAACCAGGGACTGGATGTCCATTTCCGCTGCCCTTATGTCCCCTGTGAAGCACCTTTCTTCTCACAAAGCTTCTGACTTTCAGCCTCAGAACAGCCTCTGTGCAGTGTGGACTTCATATAGATTTTGTCTGGCTGGATATTAAGTGACTTCTGCTACATAATGCCTTAGGGCAGGAAGTCAGACAAGTCGAAGCAAATAACACCGACCTGAGTGCAAGTGCTACTGAGAGCAGTCTATTCTCAGCTTCTGTCCTTAGACCAGAAGTCACCTAACCTAGTAAAAACAATTTATGATTAAGATGTCTAGCCAAAGATAGCTAATTAAGGCTCTTTCATCAGTCAGTGGACTAATACATGCAGCTCCAGAGGGTAGGTTATGCATCCCATTAATTTTCAAATGGGATGAGTGCTCTCTGGAGAGCCTAGACTCTTTCCATTGGCTACTACAGAATCCTAAATGCTTATTTTAACATTGTCAGCAAATCTCAGCTTGAGAATCAGCCTTGGGAGCTACCCTCAAGTACCAGTGCTGCTGGTTGCACATGCTATGAGCATCTCAGTTCAGGCCTTCCAGCCT
>NW_010290741.1:0-3689 GCF_000700745.2 Antrostomus carolinensis | reverse complement strand
CTCGCAGTGCAGTGCTGGATGCACCCCAGATTCCTTCTAGTTTTAAATGCTAAGGGAGACAGGAAAGCGTAGGTGGCCTCAGCTCTCAGCAGAGCTTCTGGACACCAGGCATTTTTCTGTACACCAAATGAGCAGCATGTTCTTTTTCTTGTCGTGATATACCTCACACCCAGCCCATGGTGACCTGTCACACCAGGGGAATGAGAGAAAAGGACAGAGTGATACTACATGAAATGCACCACTGACTGTTCCATCAGTTTATTTTAGAGAGTGAGAAAGAATATCGCTTTGAAGAGCTATAAACAGAAACATCAGGGCCTCACTCCCAAAGCCTCAGTATATAGATGGTTGCTATACATTAACTTTCTCCAGGATTGCACTGTATGCAATTCACGACAGCTTTCACATACAAAACCTACGTGTATGCAAGAAAACTCAAGAGCGTGATGACCAACGTGCTGCAAACAGCTGCTTTCATGGGCTTCAGAGTATGGAAGTACTAGAAAAATAAACCAATCAAAATGCATGATACCTGAACATATCTCACAGGCAAAAACACAAGGGTGAAGAAGGACCATATATAAGACTACAGAAGCAGCTTATTATTTATTAACTAATGAAATAACCAGAGAACCCACAAAAACAATATACAAAAGTGTGTGACTAGCAAAGAAAAGTGGAATTTCCTTTAAATGGGAAGAACAGAAAGAAGAAATATAGCCCAGGAAGCAAGAGAGCAGCACAGCAACCCTGCTTTTTAAAGAAGAGGGATAAGAAATAGAATTGATGGAGGAGGGCACTAGAGGTCAGTGTGCTTCTACTCCCGGGCCATGTTAGAAAAGACAAGATAACATCATTCAAAATTAAGAGCTTCGGGAAATTCCTTTTCTTTGTATGCAAGCCACTGGCCCCAAAACACTTGGCGTGCTAGCACAACATGTTATCTGGAGAAAGATTTCCTTTACCTCTAGAGAATTCATTGTGAGACAACAGGAAGATTATTTCCCCCCCCTCCAATAATTTTAAAGAAAATGTTCTGACCTAAAAAATCTGGACAATTATAGCACATGATTTTTTGAATGTTTTAAATTGCTCACAGTTGAAACCACCCAATGAGTGTTCTGCAAGTTAACGCAGCAAATTAAGGCTCTGGCATTTTCTTCAACTCTTAAAAAAATAATCTTATGCAACATGAAATAAGGTATTTACAGCTCTGATAGGCTTGCCAAGATTATCTCCTTCCAAGCAAGACATTACGTAAGAGAATATACTTAATGCATAAAGGCCGACTGCTCACTCAGTTGTTGCTTTCAAGAGTACCTTTAGCAGCTACAGCATCTCTAGATGAGAGTCTCAAAATCTTGAGGCAAGACATCAAAGAACAAATCCAACCAACATCTGATTATCAATACAGCCATGAATATAGTACTTTATTGCAACATACTTACAGCTTAGCAGAACAGAGCATTTGCTTTTTATATTTTGCTATCACATTCCCCTGGCAAGACTGACATACGTTAACTCAATAGATACCTGGAGGTGTGTACGTTTCTACTGAAGAGTGCACAAGAACAGACCGTCTTTTTGAAGGCATAGGCATTTTTCTCTCTTTGTATTTTGCGAGTGCGGCTTGTACTGCTTCAGTGTGGACATCTATATAGAAAACAAACAAACAACAGGTTAAGAGATTAAGTTTAATCATTATTTCTTTATAAAAAACACAGAAAGCAGCAATGCCAACTTTTACAGCTAAAATCAAAAAGGCTCAATCACACATGATGGTCCTGATGGCTTCAGTCCTGTGTAGCAATTGCTTAGCTTGCAGAAAGGAGCAGGTTCTTGGCTTCAGAGGAAGCAGCACTTGTTGGAGAGCAGAAAGGTCCAAAGCTAAACTACAGTAACATGGTTTTCAATTCTGAAGCTGTGACAACTCTAATCAATTCGCACCTTGAGTCCTGGGTTCAGCTTTGGGCCCCTCACTCCAAAAGGGACATGGAGGTGCTGGAGCGTGTCCAGAGAAGGGCAACGGAGCTGGGGAAGGGTCTGGAGCACAAGTGTGCTGAGTTCCCTTGTGGCTGAGGGAACTGGGGGTGTTGAGCCTGGAGAAAAGGAGGCTGAGGGGAGACCTTGTGGCTCTGTGCAAGTCCCTGAAAGGAGGGTGGAGAGAGATGGGGGTGGGTCTGTTCAACCAAGGCCCAAGGGACAGGACAAGAGGAAATGGGCTCCAGTTGTGGCCAGGGCAGTTGAGATGGGATGTGAGGAAGAATTTCTTTGCTGCAAGGGTTCTGAGGCATTGGAAGGGGTTGCCCAGGGCAGTGGTGGAGTCCCCATCCCTGGAGGGATTGAAGAGTCGTGTAGACATAGTGCTGAGGGACATGGGTTAGTCGGGGACTGGTCAGTGTTGGGTTCATGGTTGGACTCAATGATCTTAAAGGGCTTTTTCAATCAAGGCAATGCTGGGATTCTGTAATTGTTTCTCCTTCAACAATGTTTAGTAGGACTGAATAAATATGCCTGCTTCCTACTCAAATTCAGCTCAGCAGCAATGCTTTCAAAAGTTACGGGAGGACATAAGCAAGGTCAAGCTGACCTATTTTCCTCATGAAATCACTCTGAAAAGGCTTTGCAAGTATCACTTAGGAAGAACACTCTGAAAATCAATAATGAATTTACAGAATACCTAGCACATTAGTTCTGAGCTATAATTTATTTTTATTTTTGGGGGGAAATGTCAACACAGATACTGTAAATTGGCGACAGCATTGAACTCTTCTCATCATTCAAAATCCACAATGGGAAAAGAAGTAAAAAATGTATACTTTAAGCTCTCACAAATAATGCAAGCAAGAAAAAACAGAAAGAAGAGGCTAAATATATATGAAGAATTGGGGAAGAGACACAAACTGTTTTCCTGGAAGTAAAAATTACCCTAATATATTCACTGGGATATTTTAACTTTTCTTATTTTTAAACCAAAACTGAGATTAAAGAGGAATTTAGTGTTCAGTCAAGACCACACTGCAGACAAAATTTAATGTATTCAAGTAATTGCAAATTGCCTTCAGCAGATTCTTTGCTTTGACATACATATTTCAATGGTGTCAAAAGCTTAAACTTATGTAGAAAGAAAATTCATGAGAAGTGAAGAGATGTCAAGGAGAAATGAGGCAAATCAAAAATATATTTTAGCTTATGACCTAAGATTCAAACTCGTGGAAAACAATAAAACGAGTACACACTTCCACACGGCTCCAAAGGCCCCCAAAGCAAGTACTGTGGTTCTGCATTTGTCTCACCGCCTCTCTTTTACATGGAAGCTGCTATACACGAGTTACAGAACTGTTCAATTTGACAAAAAAAATGTACTTTCATTAAGTACCTATCTCAGGCTGCAAGTACATAACAGGTTGATAGATCTGCAGGTATGAAACTCAGACATGTGACATACATACATATACAACTTAAATGTTAAAAAAAAAGGAATTTCTCTGTCCCATACCCATAGGGATTAGCACTGATGAAAACTACAAGTAAAGCTCCATCTTTTACAGTACTTTTTTTTTTTTTTTTTTTAAAAAAAAAAAGGTACCGTTTCTGGTACTAGTCCTGAACCTGCTTTGGTCGTGTTCAGCACGACGTACTTCCTAAGTTACTTTAAATATGTTCAAGTTGAACATGAGCCAACAGTG
>NW_010290740.1:0-7225 GCF_000700745.2 Antrostomus carolinensis | reverse complement strand
CCAGCCATTGCTGTAAAAGATGCAGAGATCAGCTCCACTCCTGCCCGCTTTTCTCTTCTGCTGCTTGTGAAATGATCTTATTTGGAGGGTGAGGCTTTGAGATGAAAAACCCCAATATGTGAAAGAAAAGAAACCAAATGTCCCCAGAGATTTTTACTCTCCTGGAACAGAGTGAGCACTGAGCAAAGAGACTGTGGCTGTAATTATCAGTTCTAATCAAAGCATTTTAACAATAAATAATCCCCTAATTGACCTTCCAGATGTAAAAATGCCGATATATTGAGTATTTTGAGTTTTTGAGGAGCCTCACGTTACTCTCCCATATAAATACCAATTTCAGTGCTGATTATTCATCGGTACAAAAGGCAGAAGAGCCTCACGTTGCTCTCCCAAAGCTGAGTTCCTTCAACTTGAGTAGATCATCAACAACTTCCCGTGAGCACTAAATAAACCTGGGTCAGGTGTTGTTGGCTGAAAGGTTTTATTTATCACCTACATCAAACCAGTCCCTTCACACTAGAATGACCCAACCATTTTCTGGAGCAAATTGGTTTTGCTGCTTCAAGTTCTTTGCTCATGTCCTGTGAAAGTGTTTTTACTTTTCCAGGAACAGTTGATAGGTTATAGTAGCAACCAGTGAAATCCACTTACCAAACCCTCTCTTACACAATAGCTGCTCCGGAGTGTGAGTTTTCATCTCTGAGTCATAGAGGAAATGAAAGAAGAATTGGGGTTTTGTTTTTTGAACTCTGTGAAAGATTTAATCCATTTACTTTGCTCGTTCACAAATACGGATCGTACATCCGGAAAGTCCCAACATTTATGGACATAAACAAGAGCTTAGCTAAGCCTTGTCCTTCAGCAGATAGAGAGAAGATAGGTTGCCCCAAGGAAGCTGTAGATGCCCCCTCCCTGGAAGTGCTGAAGGCCAGGTTGGATGAGGCTTTGAGCAACCTGGTCTAGTGGAAGGTGTCCCTGCTGCTGGCAGGGGGGTTGGAACTGGATGAGCTTTAAGGTCCCTTCCAACCCAAACCATTCTATGATGATTCTAAGATGTACATCTTAACAAAGCTCTAAGGAAGGACTAGATCTGGCCAGCATTTGTGCAAGGAAAATTGTGCCACAAAACCCAAGATCTCACAAGTGTGCTCATGGTATGGATGCACCTAAAAGATGGGCAGATAGTGACAGGACAAGGGGAAATGGTTCTAAACTGAGAGAGGGGAGATTTAGGTGAGATGTGAGGAGGAAATTTTTCACCCAGAGGGTGGTGAGCCAGTGTCCCAGGTTGGCCAGAGAAGCTGTGGCTGCTCCTCCCTGGAAGTGTTTGTGGCCAGGTTGGCTGAGGCTTTGAGCAACCTGGTCTAGTGGTTGGCAACCCTGTCCACAGCAGTGGGGCTGTAACTAGATGATCTTTAAGGTCCTTTCCAACCCAAACCATTCCATGATTCTCTGATAAGATGAGTTTTTCCATCCATTCTGCTGCTGCTGTTGCCTTCACAGACACATTTTGCTGCTGGTGTTTGCTTTTCTAAATGCCCAAACTCTCAGATAACTTCATGCAGGGCTGGCTGCACTGTGGAGAACATCTGACTCATGTGCTGCACCTCTCTCAGTTGCTGATCGTGGCAGATCCCAACTCAGGCTGGGACATGACGGGAGCCCTGCAACGTGGGAACACCCTGAGCAGCCCTGTGCCGTTAACGCCCCCGGCTCCTGGCACTGGGATAGTGTCTGAGATATTTCTTAATGGTTCTAGGACATGAGTAGCCTCCATGGTTGCACAAGCTGAGGTGAACTTTGTAAGCACGGAGCATCCCCATGCCCTGGGTGAGATGGATTCACCAGCCAACATTGGGAAGGAAATGTTACCTGGGGGTGCAAGTTGCCCTTGCGAAGATGTGGGAGCGTTTTCCTCTCCTGAGCATCCCTTTTCCAGCTGTAAAAGTCACTACCTGGAGCTGGATGGTCCCTTGGACCAACCTGCTTCTGACCTTCCTGAGCCATGAATGCAACCTTTTGCCTTGCCCACATTTTTGGCAGCTCTTTGTGGTTTCTCCTTGTTCCACTCTTCCTCAAAGGTCCACTCATTCATCACTGTCCCACTGGGGGCAGCAGGCTACAGCCCATGTATGGAGACCCCATGATGTGGTCCAAACCCAGGACACCCCAAATGATGTCATTGGGTGGCACAGGGACATGGCCTAGATGCTGTCCTCTAAGAGCAGGACTAAATCTGGCTGTGCAGATGCTACCATGATGGTGTCATTGGGTGGCACAGGGACATGGCCTAGATGCTACCATGTCTTGAAATGATGCCCATAAGAGCTGGATTTGAGCTGGAAGGTCCCTGTGTGTGTTTGTAGAGACAGTTGAGGCCAAGGAAATCAGGACAGGGAATCCCTGAAAGTCGTGTGGGTGTGAGGGACAGTGGTCATCCCCCACCCAAGTAATGTATCTATGTGGGATCTCCATGAAACACTGGGAAAGCAGAGGACAAGGAGCATCACCCAACCCTAACTCTAATCACAACCCTGGAGAGGGTCTCCAGATGAATCCATGCTCCCCAAACCGTTGTGAGTGTCAGAGAAGAGTCGTTTCCAACCAAGGAGCATCCATCAGCATTTTCATGGGCACTGGACCAAAGCAGGAGGACAAGATGCCACCACAACTGAAAGGGCAATTGAGTGGTGCTTGGGATGGGTGCAGGCAGAGGATGCCCAGTGCATAAGGGGACAGGTCTTAGAGCCACCATCTTGTGAAGAGGACCCTTTAGATAAGGAGATGGTAGCAGTGAGGCAGACCCAAGTGCTGGGCAGTGCTGAGCTGACCCTACAAGACCTCAGCAGACATGCATGAGGAGCATGAAACTCCTCTTAAATCCAAGGGTAAACTCCCAATGACTTTTCCTCTCTTTCCTGATGGTGGAACACCATGAGCTCTTTGGGAAATGAATTGGACAGCCAGGAGGAGAAGGAATATGAAGAGTTAACCCAATTTCTGGCAGCAGGCTGTTGATCCCACAGACACAACGTCCCACTGCAGCTGCACTTCTAATACCTTCTCATGCATGCTCCAGGGAGGGCTGGAGGACCAGGACATAATCAAGTGCTCTTTTGAGAGCCCACATCGCTCTTGTAACCACCTGCATGATGGGATGGAGAATGCTCAGTGAGTTTGGGAATAACACCAGCTTGGAGAGCCTGGTTGAGTTGCTGGAGGCAGAGCTGCTGGAGGGAACTGAAGAGGTTCAATAAGGACAAGTCAAGGGTGCTGCCTCTTGTGTAACAAACCAGGCTGAGGGGAAGCAGCTGGTGGCCACAAGTTGTCCCCAAGTCAAAAATACGCACTTGCAGCAGCAAAGGTCAACCATGTCCTGGGTGGCATCTGCAAGAGTGCAGCCAAGAGGACCAGGGCAGTGATTCCTGCTCTCTCTTTGGCACTGGTGGGACCATGTTTGGGCAGTGGGTCCAGTTTGGGGTTCCCCAGTACCAGGCAGAGGGTGAGAGTTGAGCCCAGAGGGGTCACCAAGTTGGAGCTTGGGACATGGAAGGAGAGGTTGAGATGAGTGTGCAAGCAGAAGAGGAAAAGACCAAAGGGGATTTTATTGCTGATTGCATCTCCCTGCTGGGATGGTGCAGAGGAGATGGAGGTGCCCAGTGATGGAACGAGAAGTAGTGTCATGAGTTGCAAAAAGGGAAACTTCCATTAGATACTAGAAAAAACCCCATAAGGGTAGTGAAACTTGGAGGACAGCCCAGAGAGCAGGAAATTCTCCATCCTTGGAGACACTCAGGCCTGTCCTCAACACAGTCTGACCTTGTTGAAAGCTTGGAGCAGGCTTGGAGCAGAGGTCCAGAAGGTCAGACTTGGAGCAGAGACATAAATGACCCCCTAGCCTCAGTTGTTCTGTGAGTCCCCCATGCTGTGCTGAAGCCTGGGTTCACGTGGACATGCTCTGGTGGCAGTAAGTCCCAAACAGGGAGGTAGAAGGCCATCCAGGACCCCTTGCTCTGGCCATCCCATGGCTCCCTAGCACTCACTGGGCTTTTTATTTTCTCCACTGAAAGTTGAGTGATGTCTCATTTCCTCCATCTGCCAACAGGACAACTTCCTCCATAACCAGTGGGCTCTAAAGCCAACAAATTCCTCCTTTGATGTATCCCTCAGAGATCCTTGGAGACCTGCACCCACCTCCATTGGGAAACCCTCTCCACTTGCTCCAAAGTGCCCACCAGTCCTTGGGACCTCACTGGCTCTTGGAAGTGTTTGTGGCCAGGCTGGATGAGGCTTTGAGCAACCTGGTCTAGTGGAAGGTGTCCCTGCTGCTGGCAGGGGGGGTTGGAACTGGATAATCTTTAAGGTCCCTTCCAACCCAAACCATTCTATGATTCTATGATTTATGGATGGGACAGGGAGATGTGGTCACCAGCAGCTCCATCCTCCCTGTAGAGTATCTCCTGGGGCTCACAGGAGAAACAGCAGTGGTACCCAGCTTGGGCTGGAACCTCAGTCCTGTTGCTGTCCCCCATTTCTTAGGTTGGTCCTCAAAAGTGGGGAGGAGCTTCCAGAGCTGAAACCAAGCCAACAAAATGCAATAACATGGAAAATGGTTCCCTGGGCATTGTAAACAATGGGAAAACAGTGTGGGAAAGTAATTAGCTAATGCAATTAAATCATTCTGCTTCACTCCACGGGGTGGTTTTGGCTTATGCTCTTGAGGAGATGTGTTGGCTCATGCTCTTGAAGAGATGTGTTGGCTCCATACTCATCTTTAACAGATGGGGAAACTGAGGCTTTCCCTAGTTGTGAGTAACCAGTGTGGCCAAGGTTCACACATAAACATAATGACAGGACCAAGGATGTCCCTGGCTGCCCCAGCCCTGAGTCACATAGCAGAGGAACCCTCCTCCTGAGCAAACTCTCCACCCATGGTACTGCTCTCCATCCATTACAGAGTTCATGGGCATCTCAGAGGACATCAAAGTTTGGTGTAGAGCTCATGCTCCGATTGCTGGAGAAGCTGGTCCCAGACTCCTGCCCTTTCACCTCTGTCACATTGTCTAACTAGATTTTATAGTTACTTTAGGACCTGAGTTTTGGAGCAGAGGACACCCATCAGCCTGGCAGGAGGTTCCCCAGATGCCCTAAAACCATATCACAGAATCACAGACTGGTGGGGGTTGGAAGGGACCTCAGGAGATCATCCAGTCCAACCCCCCTGACAAAGCAGGTTCACTAAAGAAAGTGTCCAGGTGGGTTTGGAACATCTCCTGAGATGAAGACTCTGATAACCATGTACCACCTCCTCATGGGCCATGGAAGATGCCCACAAATCCCTCACCCTGGTCTTTGTGGGGACATGCAGAGGTTGTCCTTGGCTCCAGAGCTCTCCTGACCTAGTTAGCACGAACAGTGAGCCTTGCCCGGAGTTACCCATCAGCTTTTCCCACTGGTCCAAGATGTTGCCATCACCCCATAGCCGTGATGGGACAGATGACATAAAGCCAGAGTGATATGGAGGATCACCACTGTGCTGGGGATTCCCCAGCCCACATTGTTGGCCCTGAGGGACATGGGAAGAAGCAGAGCATTGTATCCCAAAATAGCTGCCTCGTTACAAGGGAAAGGTCAGTGGAGAGCCAATCTGTAGGGCTCCACGAGAGCGGGAGGGTTTCCTCCTGTCACAGGAAGGTGAGTGACTCACTCCTATGGAAACTGGAGGGACAGGGGAGAGGCAATCCCTCTCCCTGGTGGCCATCTATCTGGAGATAAATCTCCATCCACTTCCTTTGCAAATACCTGCTCCTCAAAATATCTCTTCCTGGGGTTTTCTTATCAGATGGTCTATTTATTCTGAAAATCAGAGAGCCCCAAGGGTCCTTGATGTGGCTCCAAGGCTTTGCCGTGGACACCCCATGAATGACGTATTGAAAGGGAGAACCTGACCATTCCCCACGCCTGGAAACACCAGGAAACACCTGCAAGCACTTAACTAAGGGAAGAGTCTTCCTTGTGGTGTTTTCTCACCAGGAAGAGGTAGATCCTGGTGATGATGAGATGGTTTGTTGTTCCTACGTGAGTCTGTTGTTCAGTTTTAATGATAACTACCAGCTTGAGGGTAATCGTAGAATGGTTTGGGTTGGAAAGGACCTTAAAGATCATCCAATTCCAACCCCCCTGCTGTGGACAGGGTGGCCAACCACTAGATCAGGCTGTGGAAGGCCCCATCCAACCTGGCGTTGAATGCCTCCAGGGATGGGACATCCACAGCTTCTCTGGGCAACCTGGGCCAGTGTCTAAACACCCTCTGGGTGAAAAATTCCCTCCTCACATCTCACCTAAATCTCCCCTCTCTCAGTTTAAAACCATTTCCCTTGTCCTGTCACTCTCTGCCCATGGCAGAAGTCCCTCTTCCTCCTGTTTCTAAGCTCCCTTCAGGTTCTGGAAGTCTGCAATGAGCTCTCCCCAGAGCCTTCTCTTCTCCAGGCTCAACAAGCCCAGCTCCCTCAACCTTTCTCCAGCACAGAGGTGCTCCAGCCCTCTCATCACCTTCCTGGCTCTCCTCTGGCCCCGCTCCAACAGCTCCACATCTTTCTTGTGTTGGGGGCTCCAGGCCTGGATGCAATGGTGGGTTCATAATCCAGACCACATCCAGGAGGATCCTTCAACATGCTAACATGTGAACCATGCGCTGTGCCCCAGTTCCTGTCCAGGCTACACCATGAGAGTTGGGACAAATCTTGAAAGGGACTGAAGCCATCATCTATTTTCCACAGGTACTTTATGAGTGGTCCATCTCTCACGTTAAACCCAGGGCTTTCCCCTTGAAACAAACTGGGAAGTGTCTGGTGGTGACCACCCTCCATGCATTCACTTTGCAGCCCAGAAAAGGTCAGCTCAACTTCTCCTTCCCAAAAAGACCTGCCTGAAGTGCTAAAAGGAAGATCAAGACCTGGTTTGCATGGCACAAGGCCCCATGTCATGGACTCTTTGGTCACTAGATGTCTAAGCCAGACACATGCTCGTATTAAATGAGGCACAAAATGTTCATACATAGGACAGAGACTGGGGGGAAGAAGCAGCGTTAAAGGAAAGGACCATCTGGGCAAGAGGCCATGGGGTCTGTCCATGGGTGTCTCTAATGCAAGATGTGATGCCTTTCTAACAGAGATCATGCACCAGGACAGGTTTGGGGTAACCTGCTGGAGAGGAGCTCTGAGGA
>NW_010290739.1:15424-31991 GCF_000700745.2 Antrostomus carolinensis | reverse complement strand
AAAAAAAAATTCTGGATTCTGATTGATTTATATACCACTAAAGATAGATAGAGGAAAGACTCTTGTTACTTTATATGTGTAGGAACATCACTCATTTCAATCACCACATTGTTACCGTTAAAGACCAATTTGTTATCCTTTCACTTTTATTGTTAAAATTACTGGCATCAGGGCAAAAATCATTTTATAGAGTCTGCTATCTAGAACAAGTACCTACTCTAATGCTCAACTTTAGACTCACACTTCTTTATGTTTTTTGCATGGATAATTCCATATTCCTGTTATACATTGTATCATAGATTTTGGAATTGACAGCTGCAAAGTATAGATATAAAGAGATGTTGGATGAGACTTTTAGGCAACTTATATATTTCTGTTTTCATTCTCACTCACTTTTTGCTACCACAGTAATAGAAGAATTACCCTAAGTAATGGCAGGCTCTTCGAACAAATGTATATAACAAGGGTAAACATCATAGCACATGCCATATTCTTTTATAGTAGTATATGTAAACAACTTCAATTTTGACTACAGGCAGTGATATATCGACAGTGCAAGGACAAATTAATCCTGTCTGCTCTTCATAAAAAGCAGGTAGTTAGAATATGCATATGAAACTGAAGCAATGGTTGAACCTAACTTCCAGTGTTAGATCATTACAGTCTTTGAAGAACTGTGCACCCAGACCCAGATCTAAGATTTATAAGTTTGCCTGTGTCCCTGGTATAGGTCTCCAGATTACAATATCATAGAAAATAAAAAATCCACATTAGTTGGTTTATTTTTTTTTCTAAGTGGAAAAATAAACTTAAAATATCATGATTGTATCTTGAGACTTTAAACTACATATTACTATAGTGTTTGCGAATAGTACTATCTATCTTCTGTCTTTTTATATCTGGCTAATCTTCCCTAATAAGGACTTTTAATAAAAGCAAATGAGCATATTTTTAGTTTTCCTTTGTTACATTTGAAAGAACAAACAACAAAACAATTTGCACTGATTGTTAGTATTTCCGGGTAAGGTATAGATTATTTCATGAAGTTTACTCTGCCTGGTCTGCTGTCCACAAAGATTTTATATGCATCTATATTTTTCTATCTCTCTGCCTCCAATAACAGCAGAGTCTATGAGAATGATTCAAATAATAAAAAACGAGTAATGTGTCTCAAAAGGCTGAACACAACTATACCAAATAATCTGTAAGCACCTATGTAGCTCTCCACAATTGTGCAATTTCAGTCAGAATTCCAATTGCAGAGAGCTCTTTAGGGATCTGAAAGTAAAAGAATTAATTTTTCTTTATATCTGCTTCTTTCTTTCCTTGGCAAGGACTCCCATTGACAGAAGACAGCTTCTTAAGGAAAATTAAGTAACAGCAGCTGGCAATGTGTGATTCATGCAATCTGGGGTCTTTCAATGGTTCTAAGGGGCTCTGTCTACATGAAAAGGGTGATACTTTTGGGTACAGCATGTATTGGCACATGGTCCTTATCACACATTAAGCCCATCATTGTCGGCACACAATATTCGCATATTAATAAATCCAGTAACTTGCATCTTTCTGTCTTTACAGTAGCTGACAGTAGTCTACTGTCAAATATTACTGATGACCTTCTAAGAACAGAAGGCATAAAACATACTGAAAGAATATGAAAAGTAATAAAATAATTGCAAAATTATTGAAGAAATGAAAAATTTTGAACTCTGAATGTATAAAAGGAAGGCAAGACTACATGTTTGATGCAAAGGATCAAGGATTATCAATTAATAAGAAAATAAATTTGCCTTCTGGAATTTATAAAATGAAGATTGTTGTAAAGAACAGTTGTTCTATGACATAGCAGACATAAATAAGGGTATTTTATGAAGAAGTAAGGAAATAAGTTTTTTTCAGTGAATTTTACTGTCAGTGCTGATATAGTATATAGAATGTTTTCTTCTTCGTAAACTATAAAATGTAAGCTATTTTAGATAGTATATTGTTCTAAAGAAACAGTTATGTTTTCACATCTATAACTTACTTGGGAAGCTAGAAACTGTTGGAATAGCTTCAGGAATATTTTCCTAAAGATGCATTCTAGAGTTTTTCCTTAAAACAACTTATTTTAAATTCTGTCATGAATCCCATCCTGTACACAGTATATAAAGATAAAAGTCAAAGTGTAGAAGAGCTTACCATACCTCAAGTTCCTTATCTCAAGTTCAATGGATTTTGAGTGAGGTATCTGTGCCTTTGAAAATCTTTTGCTGTTAAATTTGCTTTACTCACAACAGAATAGGAGGGAATCTCTCTACAAAGAGATTAAAATCACCTACCATTAAATAATAAATTTACATTGATAAATTATAATGTTATTGTTGAAATAGTGGTGGCCTAACAATCTAAGGAAGGCAAAATTTATGTGGAAAGTATTTCCTCATCAACTGTAACATCTTCTTGAGTATAGGATTTTTCTTTTTATTCACAAGTCATTACCACACATATATACACAAACAATCCAAATAAAGATCACTTAAAAGATAGTTGTTGAACACACAAATATTGTATTAAGGCTGGGAAACAGCAGGATAGTCACAGATATTGCAGAAGCTGAGGGAGAAGCCCCCATTATTTGCTAGCTCTATTTCTGGGCAGCAGTGAATCAACTTGACTACCACAGGGTGGCATTGTCAAAGAGGAGTTACGTTGACATCTAGTTTATTACTGAAGCCAAACTGTTAAGTTAAAATTCCTCCTTCCTCTGAGGAAAGAAGGAAGGTAAATTTCTGAGAGTTTACAGCTGCATTAAATCAGGATAATCCTTGCATTTATTCAGTGGTACTGACCAAGAAGATGGAAAGTCAGGCCATAACTATGCCCAGTGCTAGCACCTTACCAGAGATCTCATCTAAAGTGTGAATGGCAGACAGAAAGATGGATATATTTGTGTGTACTTGAACAATAAAAATGTAATAGGGCTTTCTTAGTTACCTGACTGGTTGCCAAATCAAATTCAAGCCTACTCCTTACCGTCTAGCCTTTTGGCACTTTGTCATTGGCAAAATGAATAACAGTCGCCACCATGAGCTTGCAGTAAGATAAGATTTATTTTAAAAACCAGTAAATAAATGTTTCCATCCTCCAACTGCCGAGTTTTTATGCAGTTTGTGAAATCTGAGTTGTAAATACAGCTTCATTTTCCTGTATTAAAAAGATAATTTTATGGCTTCTTATTTTACACATGAATCTTTGCAGTTGGTCTAGTCTTCTGCATTCTAACCAGATGGAGCCCAAAGGGACATACATGAAGAAAATGTCTCTTAAAACTGAAAAAAGGAAGTGTATTTTTTTCTGGTCAGAGAAATTATGGTTTGATATGAACATGAAAAAAAGCAAAAGTCCTTTTAAGAAAACATGTACTACTATTTGCTGACATTTTGTCAGGTGCATAGTAAATGTTATCTTGAGAAAACCAGATGAAATCTACAAACATTTCAAGAGAGAGCATTGTAAGTACAAAAACCAACAATAGACTAACAAAAACCTAATTATCATGGCAAACATACTGTATAGAAATAAGAGGATAGCTGTCAATATCCCTAAAGCAGAAAGGTCACTTTAGAGTTACAATTACAATAGCTTCACTTATCTTCCTTTTGTCTGAAGCGGTCAGCAGAAGATAAATGCCTACATCCACTCTAATCACAACATGAGTTTTATCATGTGATGACATGCTTGCCAAAAACAATCATTTAAGCCTTGTTTAGGTAGAAACACTGAAGAAAAATGACCTGGTTTAACTTTTATATGACTTAAACCCAAAGGAAAACCCTTGCACAGAAAAAAATATTTAGGACTGAAATATCTGAATATTCTTATTTGCAGTGTAAAGGAAACTGAATCATGCCACTAAATGAAGTTATGCAAACATACACATTTAGCTAGTTTCGTTTGAAGCTATAGCTTGAGTCAACTTAAGTTCAGTGTGTCTCTAATAAACAAGGTCTTAGTAACTTTAATTACAGTAAATACCATTAAGTACGAGAACTGTTAACATACAATGGGGTTAATTCTACTCACTGAGAGGTAGAGCTTCAGTCAAGTGTAATAGGAATATGAGATTCAAATATTAGTTCAATTTCCAAAGTTAAAGCGACAGATCTATCTCATGTCATGGAAGCAAAAGACACTAGTTGAAACCAGAAAGGGTTTTATCATAAGTTTTTGTAAAAGATAATATCAGATTTCAAATTTTTGCAACACTGCAGGTCAAGATAGATCATTACGAATGGCATCTATGAAGTTCCCATGCACTAGTTACAAATGAATGGATTTCTTTTCTTCATGGCCTGCTAGGAGTCCAGAATGAATGCCACCACACTTTTGAACATGCTGTGCTGTCTTCAAAATTATGAGAACCTGGACGGCTTGTGTGAAGCCCCAGGCTAATATGTCTAAACGGCTTCTATTGGTGGAGCTGGAAGGTACTTTTGCCTGATGATGCACTGAACATTGTCCAAAAACTCAGACATCTTTGAAATGAAAGGCCTTTCTACTGTACCCTGCATTCATGACATAGCTATATGACCAGCCTACTTCACCTCCTACACTCAGTTAGGAGAGATAATTGACATAGGAGGACGTGGTGGGTTGACCTTGGCTGGCTGCCAGGTGTGCACTAAGCTGCTCTCTCGCTTCCTATCCTCAGTGGGACTGGGGGAGAAAATGAGATGAAAAAACTTGTGTACCAAGGAAAAGTCAGTTTAACAAAGAAAAGCAAAAGCCAAGTGAAGAAGAAAAGAAAAGCAAAAAGATTTATTCTCTAATTCCCATCAGGAGGTGATGTCCAGCCAATTCCTGCAAAGCAGGGCCTCAGTACATATAGTGTTTGTTTTGGAAGGTTTTATAATGAATATCCCCCCTCGTCCTCCTTTATCTTAGCTTTTCTTGCTTAGCATGGTGTCATATGGTATGGAATATCCCTTTGGTCAATTTGGGTCAGCTGTCCTGGCTATATCCCCTCCCAACCTCTTGCCTGCCCCCAGCCTACTGGCCTTTTGGAGACAGGTGGTGTTGGAGAGGAAGCCTTGATGCTGTGTGAGCATTGCTCAGCAGTAGCCAAAACACTGATGTGCTATCAAGCTACAAATCTAGCTACAAATACAAAACACAGCACTATGAGGGCTCCTATGGGAAGTTATCTCCATCCCAGCTAGACTCAATACAGAGGAATAAATTTCTTGCTAAATCTTTTTTCTGCCTAAAGGCTAAGAAATCCTTGGCTCAGTCAAACTAGAACAATGGCCAGTAGGAACATAGAGTAAGTTGTTCCTCTCCTTGGTACATCAAGAGGAGCATGATGGTATGAAAGGAAATAAGATTCAAACTAGGATGAATCTTATGAAGCCACAAAGTTACAAGATGCTAAGAGAGAAGACTGAGTTTTAGTAAATACTTGTGTAATATGAAATAGAGTATGGTTTTCCCTGCTAGAGAACTGAAAAACAGATTAGACAACAACTTCTAAACAAGTTTCATGCAGTTTTCAAGACTCCAGAAGAAAAGCAAGACATTATATCCTCACCAAATCCAAATAGACCCAACTATATGAGCACATGGCAGTGTGGTTGGCACTCAAGGACATTCCAAAGAAAACATAAAAGTTTGCAGGAAACAACAGTTTTCTCTTTATCAGCATTTCAATTTAGAAAGATTCCCCTCTGTTTCTCAAAAATTGTTTAAATTACCAAGTACCAACTTTCTAAGACTAGATATAATATTGCATTAACATTTCTTTTTAAAGGATGCTATCTTGATAATCTATCTTACACACAATGAAAAATTCTTGTGAAAAATGTATCCATGTCACATAAAATTAAAAAAATGTTTTTTGAATAGTAAGTTCCATAGCTCCCATTCTACTCAATATCTGGATATCTGGGCCTTTTTGCATCTTGAAGTAAGAGTAACAGCTGGCAGTCTTTGACTGGGGATACTTTCTTCATGTAGGTTCCCTCCATCTAAGGTAAATTGTGCTATGAAATCAACTTTTACAAAATAAAGGATGTGTTACATTAACTCAGAGGCAGGGAGGAACTGATATTTGCTGCCACTACAGAGCACAGCAAGTGTCATTTAACGACAAGAAGCCATGCGCCTTTTAATTTCCATTTCTATTGCTTCTGGTTAATCTGATTTTCCTTCTGGATAGGTGAGATATGTAGACTCCATTATTCAACAAAAGAATATTCACAACTAGATGTTGCTATATTTCCTGGTTTTTGGACAGTACATTTTTTAGCAATAACATGTTAGTGGAATTTTTAGCATTGAGAGTAAAAATAAAATTCACTTTTATATGTGAATCTCTATAAAAACATTGATTACTTACATTATTTCATCTATCTTGTTTATTATTTTCTCTATATAATTTCTACTACCTTTCTTGGGATTCTGAAGTATGGAGAAGACTTCTGCCAACAGAAAAGCAGTGTCACTTCTTAAAATTAATTGATTAAAATTTTGTTTACAAAGTAAAGGATTGCCTGATAGATTTCCAGGTGATCACCATGGCTATACTGTGTCTTCAGATTTTTCTGTTGTTCTTTCTTAATAGTGGAATTCTTTCTTAGCTTTCAAATAATTGTGAGCAAATAAATAAAGATTATCCTTCCTTCAAGTGAAGATTCACTCGATTAGATCTATATTTCCAAGGCCTGTTTTAACTACTCATACCATAAGTACAAGTATACTACTTCTCTCCCTTAACATTCCGAGGACTGTATTATTGAGATTTACTTTTTTTTTTTTCCTCCTAGACTGTAATTTATATACTTGTAATAAGCATATTGTGGAAGAATCCAAAACATATTTCATCCACTTGACAAGGTATTTAAATTACAGAATTTATATTAACTTATAAAGTAAATTTATTTTCTCTTTTGGGGTCCAGAAAACAATAATTGCTTCATTTAGGTTTTCATTTTAAATCCAGGTCGAGGATTGAATTTTTAATGGAAATAATTAGAGAAATACACAAATCTACCATGAGAGCTATAGCTTTCTATACAGAAAGTCCTATGCAGTATTAGAACTGCTGTTTCACAACTACTTTTTCAGTGGTCATGAAAATCACTGAAAAGATGTTAAAATATATTGTATGGGAAAGAAGTTACACATCCTCCATTTGGTTTATTCTTCTTTTCTGTCCATTTGCTGTGGGATTCAAGAATGCATTTGCTTCTAATTCTTTGCCAAAAGAGAGGGAAAGATGTGGAAGCCATAGGCAGGACTACACAAAAGGTGTTGAAAATACGCCCGTGTGAAAGAGTAGGACCTATAAGGATAATTCTATAAGGTTTTGTTTGTTTGTTTCAAGTAAAACTTTTTTTTTCTTTAGATAGATTTTCTTTTCTTTCTTTAGTTAATTTTGCTCTAAAATTTTAACTAAAATGTTGAGTGCCATACTTCATTTCAGTTAGGAGCAAAATTTAGTATGAAAGACAAGTATCTCAGAGGTGATCACAATTATTTGTAAACAATGGACAGTGGGATCTGAACAAAAGAGATTTTTTTTTTTTTCTCTTGTTTCTCAGGGCTCTGCACAAAGTGGATCCTCAAACCCTTTCAGTGCTCCTAAAGTGCTCTGGAGCATATCTAGTTGAAGGCTTTTGACAAAAACTATACATTCACTTTTTTGTCCATAAGCAGAAATTGCTCCAAACTGATGAGTGGATGTGGCAAGGGAGTATCTGGATAGAAAACAATGCTTAATTTATGCAGAATATTTTGGGAGACCTTCAGAGATCAAATTACTGAATCTATGCTGTTTTAGCTCATTCCTCAATGCATTCCTTCCTTATCAAGAATTTGTCATCTGAAACATGCAAAGAAATTGTGAGTATTTCTGATCCTTGTTGTCAGAGGGACATAGCCTTAAAAAAGAGGTCTTCTGGCTTTAAAGACAGTTCTCTTTCAATCCTACTTGACTCTTTTTGGTTTGTGGAAGGAGTTCTTCAGTGCTCTGTCTCCAGAGGAGGGAACAGAGGGGCTTACAGGTGTGGTAAAGCTCTTAATGTGGACAAGCTTACAGCTGGTGGAAGAGGCTATGTGGCAGTGAAGAGGACATGATCCACTCATTTTATCTGTAACTGAATCTTTCAGGGTACAATCTGACACAATACATCAAATACATCAGAATGAATGTCTGAGCTGAAGACAATCTCCTCCAAAACTAAAAATGGCTTTTAGAATGTGTCTGGAAATTAAATGGGCCCATTTAATGTCCCCAGAAAAATATCTTGCCAGAGGGAAACCACCTGCTGCTCTGAACAAAAGAGATCCCTTCAGGGTTGTTTTGTTTTTTGTTTTTTGTTTTGTTTTTTGTTTTTTTTTCTCTGCACAAAATACAGGGAAACTGAAGCAGGCATGCTTAGAAATTTATCTAAGAACCTCAGCAGGTAGAGTTATGGTCTTTTTCCAGCCATACTTTACCACAAACAGTATCTAATTTGCTATTCACAGTCACCCTTGAAGTAGGTTTTAAATGTTAGCTTTCCTTCCTTTCTTCTGAGTGTGTATAGCTCAGATTAGCTCAGGTTGCTATTTCTCCCTTCAATACCCAGTATGGTCAGTTTTGTTTTGTTTTGTTTTGGGGGTTTTTTTGTTTTGTTTGTTTTGTTTTGTGGTTTTGGGGGGTTTTGTTTGTTTGTTTGTTTTTTTCCCAGGTGAAATCTTAACTTAAATCTTAACTTTTAATTCCTGATGCTGTGTAGGGAGACAAGATTTTATTTTTTTTTTAATTTTAAGATGGGGGAAAAAAAAGTTATTTTAATAATGATTTGTTATAAAAATAGCTCTTCCCTCTCCCTTTAATAAGGGAGAAACAATAAACATGTTTCAAAAAGACAAACAGAGAGTCTTTGATCTTCTGGTAAACTTGGGTTCTTTGCTCACAGGGACAAGCCAATAGCTTTCCAGTGTTGGCTGTCTAATCTAGACAGCACTCTAAATAAAACCAAGAACTATAAAGACTGTATCTCAAAATCTATCCTTCTGTAGCAAGCCACAGCTGAAGTAAGTTGATGCCTGTTCTTTAGAAGACAGAAGAAGATGAGCAACACATTATTATGTAAAGCATCTTGCATTTAGTAATATTTCTTAAAAATCTGGCATAATGCTAATATAGATGCTGATATACGTTGTCTAGCACCCCTTATATCTGAGGCAGGATACCCTATCACTTCTATCAATCCTAAAATAATTTATTTGGAAAAGATTATTAGTTTCTGACTTTGTTTTAGCTGAGAGATTGTTTAATGCAACAGATAAATGGTGAAGAAATAATGTATGTGTGGGCATGAGAAAGATCTTAAAGAAAAAAGAAACAGAAAAAAAAAATACCAATCAGGTTGATAAATATTCATGAAGGAAGAATAAAGATTGATTGTACTAAAGCAAAGAATGTATTGGATTTTGGAAATCCTTCATTATCTGGTGTGCTGATAGTAGCACCCACCGTTCCTGATATTTCTAAAAATAAATTAAATATTCTTGAAAATTCAGAGTAGTAAAAATGGTTCTGATTTTATACTTAACTCCTTAATGTACAACAATGAAGATAACAATGTACCACTGTACTCTATCTCACATAGGAAGCTGGCTACCTAGCTAGCTAGCTGAAACAGTTAAAAACAAAGAATCTTTGTTTCCCATTTCAAGCACATTAATCTACCATGAATGGAATAAAAGTTTGCAAAGAATGTAGGTTGGTTAAAAAACAATTATTATGCAGTTCTTTTGTAATAGGCAGAATAACCTTTACAGTATCCTATGATTCATTAGTGAATATGTCAAGAACCTGTAAATAACACTTGAAGCTTTCTTTTTGGTCTCTTAATTAAACTAACAGTGAAAGTCTTATCTCTTGAGGCATATGCTTCTACCCTGAATATTTTAGGCAATATTTCATTTCTTGCAGTTGTTTTCACTTTAAACATGAAAGTGAATTAAACAAGTAATAATCTTCTGTTCAAACTCAAAATTACCAGATTAAACACCTTTAATATAACTAATTTGCTTGATCTACACCCAAGGATCAGGCCTTTATGATTTTTATAGAGCATAGGTTGTTTCATAGTGATGGATACATGCAGTCCCGTCTACAGCTGTTTAGTAGCTCTAGCTATACAGTCAAAAGAGCTTTTGGCCCTTTTTGAAATAAAGAAGCTGCAGTTACATTTTGATCTAGATTTCAACATCTCTTTTCCCCTAATGAGAAGCTTATATGAATCTTAATGATTTAGGAGAAGTCCTTAGCTTTCTGTTTCTCTTACACTTAAATAGGTAGAGAAACTTATTTTACTACATGCTGAAAAGTGGTGAAACCTCTTCAGCCATTGTATAAACCAAAATTAATTTTGTAAACTTCTGTATTTCAGAAACATATCCATCAAGGGTTAGAGAGCAGCAACAAGAGTTTTCATTGCCTTTAAGCTCTATCCCCTGTTTTGATTGTCCAATGCAGTCAGGAGATGCCAAACGTAAGGCATAAGAGGAAAAATAAACACTTTCACATTGCTTTGCTTCCAACACATGACAAATATGACAGCAGTATTTTCCACCAGAAGGTGCCTTTGGCACCAACTGGACTGTTCTTCCAGCAGCCACTATTTACCTACTCTACTTTCAGTTGCAATACTCTTCTTTCTAGGATGGAGTTCCACTCCCTTTTTCTGTTTGCGCAGCAAAGGATTACTATACTTTTGTCTAAATTCTTCTGTTACGTTTGAGTCAAATTTTGGACATGTTACCCATCCTCTGTGATAACTCACAGAGCTTTATATGGAAATCTCATATAGTCATTTTAGGATGACTTTCATTGCTGTTTTGCATTTCAAAAATCAGAGATGTAATACTATTTACTACTCTTTATGTGACTAATCATCATAAGCCACACAAACATGATTATTAGTAAGCAGGATTCCTCCTTCTATTCCTTCATTTACTTCCACCTTCCATTCTTACTTCCAACATGTTCCCCCTCATTTATGGATCAAGTATTTTAAAATTCTGATATTCAAATATTTAGTCTATACACAAGATGGAAAGGGAAGCTAAGGAAAGTTTTCCTAACTGAATTTATTTTCCATCTCCTTATAAACACAATATACCTGGCTTGCCTATTCTTTTTTTTTTTTTTTTTAACTAACTTGAAAATTCTAACCTGAGCACTGTGACTGTAATCGAAAGCTCATTTGATTAAATGGGAAGAAATCAAACGGATATCAGGACCTTGGTAGGTGGTAATCTTATTTTTTTCTCAGTAACAAACTCAATTGTATCTATCCACAAACTTTAAAATTAAGCCAGTGAGTACACTGCTAAAGGGATCATCATTTAGATCCTCAACCCACATCTGTACACAGATCACTTCATAGTAGCCAAAAGAAAGTAAGGAGCTACTTTAAATCTCTAGCTTCCCTGTGATGGGGCCACAGTTTTCTCCAGGAAACACTCAAATAACTTCTGTAAGTAATGATTTAGGGTTAGATTTTGCTGAACCCTGCTTAAAGGTGCAATGCCTTCCTTACACGCTCACTGTAAAAGCAGAAATATGATTCCTTTGTCCAAATTTGTCCTCATTTAATCTTAACAGTAGCAAAGTCTTTCCCCTAATGTTTCCTAAAGAAACTAACATGCACTTTTGCCTTTCTTTCCTATGCCTATCTTGTGTTAACTCAGCTACCCAGTTTATCATGGAAAGACAATAAAATATGAGAAAAGATTCAAAATACTTAGTTTGAGTTCAGACAAACAGCTACCATCAACACATAATAATAATCATAATAGACTTAGAGGAAAGGTAAAAGCAGTAAAAAAAATAAAAGGCATACAAGAGTCTATAATATGACAATTTTGAAGTCACAACTTTTCATAAAAGAGAAAAAGATATCATGGTAGGTATAATTAAGACATTTTTGAAAAGTGGAAGGTTACTGCACACTGTGAAATAATCTGTCCTGACCATACAGCTAAGCTATCTATCATTACTCAGCAAACTGCGAGGCACAGGAGAGTAGGCAATATTTGTTGGCCAAAATTTGGAACCTTAATTTCTTTTAACTTGTGAAATGCTTTGTGTAGAACCATGTCTCTGCAGCTGAGATGTATATGGGAGTAATACTTGGGACTCCAAGTATTATTGAACAGTTTTTCTGCAGGACAGTATGCAAGCAGAAGTCAAGAAACTGAAGTTCTAAAGTCTGAGTCAGTGAATTTACTATGGAAATTTGAACAAGTCATCTAATAAATCTGTCCCTGTTTCCTTATCAGTAAGAACATGTATTCACTTTATAGAAACAAAAGAAAACAAAACCATACAAAACCCCCCTGTCTGATAAAAAGCAATTGATATACAAAAACTATGTAGTGTAACCTATGTGCACAACTGCAGACAAAGGGCAACCAAGAAAGCACATCCTCATTTCCCTAAATATGGAAGATGCAATCCAAGTGTCCCATGTCTCAAAGAGCCTTAAAAAACCCAAACCCAATACCAAAAACCAAAAAAATCCCCACCTAGTCTCAGAAAAAAAGGTTTCTCTTCACCAATAAACTCCTCAATTCTTCTAACACAAAAGGTACAATTTACAATTATATTTACATACTTTAGGAACAGACTGAAAAATGAGTTCCATAAGAAAGGAATGACTTCTCATAGTTTCTATATGCATGTATTAGAAAGGTATGAAAGTTAAATCTGAAATACATTTGGCTTAAAACCCATTGTCATTTAATTTACCACCTGTGTTCAGCATCACAACAACACCTGCACAAGCTTGTGTGGGCACCAGTACCAAAAATTTTAACACAGATTTGTTTTATAATTTACAGTAGTGCATTATAATTTTTATTTTCTCATTTTCAGTGACTTAATGAGCCCTATTATTTGCATTTTGACTTCTTCATGGGTATATTCTATATATCTATTTTACATCTAAAGTGTTATTAGGTTTTCATTGCCTTTAATTCATTAACCTTATGCATCTTGTCTCTTTCAAAACATACTAATTGGAACTGTGTAACTTTTTTCCATTTTTAATACTGCCATCAGTGAATAACAGTAGTGAAAAAACCCACAAATGAATGTGTGTATCTATTGATCTATATATAGAATGATAGATATGTACATTGCTGTCTCAGAGACGGAAAATGTGATGCATTCCCTGTGGTCATTAGCCTTCTTGTGACAGCTGTTAAACAGTGGTAAGCTTTTGGAGAAGCAGAAAAGCTTTGGATGCTTCTGAAGCCCTGGTTATCCCGCAGTAGGTAGCCATTCATCCTTTGCTGATGATACTGACCCCCTGCCTGGTAAAGATAAAGCCCGTTGTTTTTTTGGGAAATGTTTAGGCTCCTCTTTAGCACTGAGCCATTGTCTCACGCTGTTTCTCTTGCTGCCTGGCTGATCTTGAGCCTGAGATAATTGGTAGAGAGGTCACAGACTTGCAGAGGAAAATAAAATCTCTGTCTTTATGGTCCTAGATAAGCATTATTTGATGGCAAAGGAGTTACTAAGCTGAGGTATTACATGCTGTACCTAAACAGATATTACCATTTCTGTATCATTTTAATACAGCAATCTGTACAGCAGAGGAGGTGAAGAATGAGCTATAAAACATTTAAAGAACTTTGACTTGATGAAAGCAGGAGTTTATTGGGCAATGACTGTATTTCGTCTCTAGATACCTATATCTATCAAGGACAAGACAAGTTATAGGATAAGGATGCAAAATAAAGTGAAGCAAGTGAAGCAAACCTAATTAGCAGTAATAGAATATTAAATCTAGGCTATATCACTGACTCCTTGAATCATCTAAAGGTGATAACCAGGGATTACTCCAGTAGTGCCATGGAATGTCTAGCCTATAGAATCTTTCTAAATCTGCAGTACAGTGAAGTCCTTTTTATTAATGTTAATTAGGTATTAATGTAAGGAATTCTGCAGAGTTAATAGGAAAAAAGGAAATGCAGACAGGAAAACTTTTTAGATAAAAATCTTATTATTGTCTTTCTTTTTTTCTTAAATGACAGATGTCAATAGGACTATTTCCTGTGGTTTATCCATGAAAGTTTATGATATCTTCAGACAATACAGCTGCAAGCCTGCATTACCTTTAAAACATGTTGCAAATGACGATTAAAATACACATTTTTAAAAGTGGTGTTTTGGGGTTGGTTTTTTTTTTTTCCTGAATGCATTATCTAATGGGTATTTGTGAGTGCAGCTAAGAATACAGCTAGGAAGACATAACACATGACAAGGTATTCAAATGGGATGGCTGTGGTTGTCCATAATTGTCCACTTGCTGAAAATTAGGAAGCCATAACAAACTACTGACTTGAAATTAAAAATAAGAGTGGGTACACTTCTCAGTAGTGTGGTATGGTGAAATCCTATGGTATCTAACAACAGAAATACACAGAGCATTAGACAAACAAGCAAAACAAACCACCAGGCACGAGAATTAGATATTAAATTCCATATAATAGGCATACTTCAAGAACTAGTTTTGTGCAATAATGAATCCAATAATGAATCCAATAATATGGTGAAATTAATTTTTACAGATTTTTTTTTTAAAAAAAACTTTAAGAAAACAGGAACAGGTGAAAAAGTGAAATGATCTAAAAAGTAGAGGTTGGTCTTCAAAAAAATAATGTATTTTGTCATGGGTCACTAGAAAAATGTAGACCATGCTAGTGTTCTTGGCATAAACTCATTACTTTATTTTCAATTTATTTTCATATCTAAAAGGGGGAGAGCTTTGTTTGCCATCACCACGATGACAGGTAAGCCCTTGAACTGGTTGCCCAGAGAGGCTGTGCGGTCTCTCAGGACGTTTTTAAGACCTGACTAGGTAAATCTCTGAGCAACTTGGCCTGACCTCATAGCTGACCCTACTTTGAGTAAGAGGTCAGACTGGATGACCTCCCGAGATCCTTTCCAAACTTGAACTACCCTGTGATTGTATGAATTGTTATATGCATCTGTAATCTCTACTGTGACAAGCTTCACTATGTGTGGCAGCTGACAATTGTTGTTCTTATTTACTGCATAAAGCAGCTGTAAAAGGAATGTCTCTGCCTTCTCATATCCAGACTGCTTCTGCTTAGTGTGGGATCACAGAAGACAAGGTAGCAAGCACTTTTTATAATCATTACGAAAGACATGGAAGAGGGCATCACCTGTTAGAGTCAGGAGTTAAATCTCTGGAAAATCAATATGAACATAACAGTAGTGTCTGCAAGCACTGACTGCTGAAACTGAAATCACTCACTATAGTCCAACTATTTTTCCTCTTCCCTTATGAAAGCACATGCCTCAAAATATCCATACTCATTGTAACTTCTTTGAACTTTGACCTCTCATATTTTAAAGGGCCTTGTCGTGGTTTAGGCCCAGCTGACATCTAGGACCCCATTGCTGCTTTCTCACTCCTCTCCCCACCGTGGGATGGGGAGGAGAAAATATAATGACAGGCTCGTGGGTTGAGACAATGACAGGGAAGGATCACTCACCAATTATGGACACAGAAAAAACAGACTCAACATGGGGAGAAAATAATTTTAATTTGTTACCAATCAAATCAGAGCAGTGTAATGAGAAAATAAACCCAAATCTTAAACCACCTTCCTTCCACCCCTCCCTTCTTCCCAGGCTCAACTTTACTCCTGATTTCTCTACCTTCTCTCCCTGCAGCGGTGCAGGAGGATGGGGAACAGGAGTTGGTGACAGTTCATCACATGTTGTTTCTGCTGCTCCTTTCTCCTCAAAGAGGAGGTCTCCTTACACTCTTCCCTTGCTCCAGCAAACAGTCTCTCTCACGGGAGATAGTTCACCACAAAATTCTGCAACATAAGTTCCTCCCATGGGCTACAATCCTTCACAAACTGCTCCAGCATGGGTCCCTTCCATGAGATGCAATCCTTCAGGAACAGACTGCTCCAGTGTGGGTCCCCCATGGGGGTCACAAGTCCTGCCAGAAAACCTGCTCCAGCCTGAGCTCCTGTCTCCACAGGGCCACAGGTAGAGACAGGAACCTGCTCCAGCATGGGCTCCTCTCTCCATGGGGCTACAGGTCCTGACAGGAACCTGCTCCAGCATGGGCTTCTCTCTCCACAGGGCCACAGCTTCTGACAGGAACCTGCTCCAGCATGGGCTTCCCACAGGGTCACAGCCTCCTTCAGGCATCCACCTGCTCTGGTGTGGGGTCCTTCATGGGCTGCAGGTGGATATCTGCTTCATTGTTAACCTCCATGGACTGCAAGGGGACAGCCTGACTCACCATGGTCTTCACTATGGGCTGCAGGGGAATGCAGGGGAATCTCTGCTCTAGCACCTGGAACACCTCCTCCCCCTCCTTCTTCACTGACCTGAGTGTCTTCAGAATTTTCTCTCACATCCCACTCCTCTCCACTGTAGGTTGTTGATTTGTCCAGCAACTTTTTCCCCTTCTTAAATCTGTTATCACACAGGCGTTACCACCATTACTGATTGGCTCAGCCTTAGCCAGAGGCAGGG
>NW_010290739.1:14543-15414 GCF_000700745.2 Antrostomus carolinensis | reverse complement strand
CTTCCCCACCATAATTGATGGGCTCAGCCTTGGCTGGAGGTGGGTCTATCATGGAGCCAAGGAAGCTTCTGGCAGCTTCTCACAGGAGCCACTCCTGTAGCCCCTTCCCTGCCACCAGACTCCCAGATCCAACACAGAACTTTGCTTATATACCTGTTCTAGTTCACACTGTGACAACCTTATGAGTATTATCACAGCTGCCATTCGAAAGACATCTCTTGATGTCTTTGTGACACTGTAAAGTTTGGAATATGTTTTCTAAACAAAAAGGTTAGATTGATAATATTTTATAAGATTAATGTTTACAGGAAATGTGGCAGAAAAAATATTGCTATGATTTTCCAGTAGAAAATGTATTAGAAGTGTTCCAATGAGAAAACTGAGTATTGATTTATCAAAATACAGTATTTAATATATAAAATTAAATATAAATGGTAAATGTAAACTGTATTTTCTCCAGGTGCCTTATTTTCTCTTTTTGGTTATGTAGATTTCTATAATACATTGTTTTACCTTGTGTTTGATAGATTATGGAAGATACTATTGTCAAAGAAGAAAGATAATAACTGATTGAACCATAATTGCCTGCAGCACTCTACATAGATTTAATTCAATGTCAAACTCTCTATAATAAAGGCATCAACATTTCAAAATGAGTATTTCAAAATTTGTTCCACAAAATGAACCTCAGCTTTTCAATCAATTGGTTTATACACATTAGGTAGGTATTTAGAATTTTATTAATTTCTGTTTAAAGCATGCAATAATTCCAAACAATTCAATTTCTTTCTACTAGACAGGGAAAAACACCAAAAAACCTGTGCGACCATTTTACATTATCGATCAGAATGGGATCTCATTTCTCCTTTCT
>NW_010290739.1:14044-14519 GCF_000700745.2 Antrostomus carolinensis | reverse complement strand
AAGAGTGTTTCACTTTCTGAGTTTCTAGGTGGTACCAGCCTGTTTCACAGTTCCTTGGGTGCCTTAGCTTTCTATATTCCTAAGGGCCTGCACTTTTCCCACTCTATAACCTCTTCACCCAAGCTGCTGTGACAGTATTTTCCCCATATTTTTCTAATGCTGTTGTTTTGGTGCTGTCATTCCCATGGTCTTGCTTGCACAAGCTCTGTAGTGTTGCTACTGTGGCTTCTCATGGGAAGCAGTTGCCATCAGAGTAAAATTGATCCTTCTTTTTCTCGCTTCTCCCTGCTGCCTCAAGCTACCCCTTAGTTATATTAGTGAGGACAATAATATGCATTCAGAGAGGTTAACAGCCAAGAAGTGTGCAGTACCTGCCCCTGATCTAATCAGCTCTGACAACTTCATAAGCAGTAACAAGGAGCTGGGTGGTTGAGCAGGTCCCAGTGGAAACCATATAGTTACTATAGGAAAAGTA
>NW_010290739.1:0-14030 GCF_000700745.2 Antrostomus carolinensis | reverse complement strand
AGCAGGAATCACCTGCTGCATCAGATACACAGGGAAGGATTTTTGTCTGGGGATCCCTGTTGCTTCTTTTCACGAGTGTCCACTAGGAAGAATTTTCCCTTTGTCTCTCTCTTTTCCTCTTTCTCCCTTTGATTTTTTTTTAATGACCAAAGACTATTTGCACCATTAGAATGGCTGTTTGCCATCAGCTACAGTCCACATTAATAAATATTTGTGCATTTGAACCTGTCCCAGCATCCTTTGCACAACACTGTGTAGCTCTGGAGTGGATGCATTAACTTCTCTGACAGCTTTGCTTCAATGTTATAAGAACATCAAAACCAGATTGTACTGCCTCTAATTGGAATGTAGTTAATTTTCTTTACAGTACCTTGTATGGTGTTGTGTTTTGGATTTTGAGTGTCAGTGTGGGGCTTAGCTGCCTACTGGGGTTGGACCATAACACTGATAAAAGTTTTAGGTGGTCATCATGTTATTATACTTTAAAGTAAATCCTAACTTACACATTTATAACTTGAACCATCACAGTGAGAAAACTGAGAAAGAACTGAGGCACAGATATTTGCAGGTGCTAAATATATATATAAAAAAAAAATCAAAAGAAAAAAAACAGACAGAAAGATTGAACTGAAAAGAAATGAAAGCAAAACTAAATTTCGTGCTGTGATCTATAAATCCATTAGGAGCTCCAGGCAAAATAAAGCATTCTTATAATATTAGTATGGTATTAGAAAGCTTGACAGTAAACTCACACAATCTATGAAGTTTCTATGCGTAATATAGTCACAATATTGCAACCTTTGTAAAAGAATTTTCCAGAAAAAAGCCTTCTTCCAGTAAGTACTAGCTCCAAAGTAAAATTACAATGTACTTTCACATAAAATTAAGAGCTGTAAAATAGAAATCACTATCTCTTAGAAAACCTTTCAGAGAAGATTAAATTGGAAAAGGAACTATAATTAATAGACTCCTGCTGGCCAAAGAACTCTTCTTCAGCAGAGGAATAGTTTCTGTTTAGAAAATCTAAGAAGAGATATTTCCATAAAATAAGGAACTGGTTTTGTTATACAGGATAGCAGAGCTAATTTTAAAAAAGTAATTAAGCTGGAAGAATATTCTAGAAATAAGATTTTTGGACATGAATACAAACCACTCCTAAGCACTGCTAGAGCACAGCAGAAACTGTGTTTATACCTGTTTTCCTATACATATCTGAAATGAGCCTGAAGAAATACTTCAAGACTAATAAAATCACACCCTATTTTATTAATATCAAATACTTGGCAGCTCAGATTTCCCACTCTTATTTTGCTTTTGTAAGGCCAGACCAAAACTTCATTAATGTGACCACACAAAAGAGGAAGGGAAAGCCAAGTGCTCTCTTACTGTCCCATGTGATGTGCCTTACTGTTGTTGTTACAAGTGCTCTAAAAAAGAAGGGCATTGTGGAGGAGAGTGGAGAAAGTACTCCTTCTTTATGGCAGTGCACAGACTTATTGGATATATATATTTCTCCACTCTGGTGTGTTTGTTTCAAACAAATAAGGATTTCTTGTAACCTAAGTTGTAGTAACTCTGTAAACAGACTGAGGGAGTTTTTCTTGGACAAAATATAACCTAAAGAAACTCTCATAAAAGAGGGAAAGTAAAACTTTTATTGTTACCGATTAATATATAATTTCTTTATTTTGAGATATTCACAATAAAGGAAGATTTCATTTGCTATTGTCATCTGGGCTTTCTTTTAAGTTAGAACAGTACAGGTTAAATAATTCTGTGTTTGATGATTTTTCTAAAAAAATTTGTTCAATTTTGCTCTTAGAGCAAATTCTAAATTGCCATTTATGATTGCAACAGTTCTGTATCAGTCTATACAAGATCTGCTTTATTCTACTTGGACTGGATTACTTTAAATCACCCTTGATTTCCTGCCAAGTACATAGGGGAAAAAAAAGACTAAAATTTTGTATAAAGTTCTTGAAAATACCATCTCTGTACATCTAATTATGGATTAGATTTTAGTCCTCTACAGTCAAAGATCAGCAAAGATCAATCCATATCTACTGCCTTTATTGTATTTTGGACATAAACTGGACTGTTTATAACACTTTTATAGGATAATATCTTAATGTACTGCAATATCCAAATGTATCACCCTTCACATCGTAGGTTTAGTGTTTCTGTTGTAAGTGAGAATCATTTAGAAAATCAGCTTTATCAGCAGCAAAATCTAAGACAGGAAATCTCTACTGCTTTTCCCACACCCAATGGTTTGAGAATTGCAAAACAAAAAGAAAAACCCCACAAAACCTTCAATTGTTGAAATATATTATGTGTATGAACATAAATTGTTCTCACTCACATATTTAAGAAAAATAATATGAGAGGTTGATTCAATGTGTAAAAACAAGGGGTATATGTATATGAATGTATTATGAACAGATAATTCTGGCTTTGTTAGGAGGATGAGAAATTATTTTTCTTTCAAAGTATGTTATATATTTTAATATAATTTCCACAATTCTCAACAGTTTTGTCTCTATTCCAAAACCTCCTCCTACTGCTTAAGATAAAGGTAAGCTTCCAGCTTTCTTTTTCCTTTATTTAAATAAAACACATGAAAAAATCAACCTCCTCTGGGAGGGAGGACAGAAAATGAATCCCTCCTTTCTAGTTAGCTGCCTTCTGTTATAATTTCGCATTCTAATTCAAATGAGTTGAACTTACTTGTTTACCATAAGCCAAGGAAATATTGTTATATACATTTCATAATGTGTGACATAAAATTCTGTGTTCTTTCTGGTAATATTAAGTGTAACTTCAGAGAACGTGTATTCCACTATTTTTTGTTATGTTGCATAATATTTGGTCCTATAAAAGATCATGAAAGTTCTGTTGTGATTTGCAGGTTCCTTAGTGTTTGTTTATGTATGCATCTAAGTGAAAACTTACCTGTTGTATTGCAGGTTCTTAGACCCTCGAAACCTGACTGGTTTTAGAAAGTGATTTCTAACCTGCAGGATGAAGTGTCTGAACACATGGTAAAAAAGGCCCTGTCAAAGCATTCTAGTTTTTTTCCCTGGACTAGCATTCAGATTCTTACTTTACTTCAAAAGCTTACCTTCAGTTTCTGTCAATTTCAACCAAGTTACTGAGATAAAGTGAATACTGATTTTGTATCATTTTTGTGTATCAGTAAAAGAGGCTCTGGTAATAAGCAGATAATGTCTATATCAAAGAATAGAGAGTAGCCTAAGATGCTAGATTGTAGGATACAATCATTAGCAACTAATCTATTGAATCATCTGTCTGATATTCCACCTTGACCTAAATGACCGAACTTGAGCAATTGAGACATGAATCAAACCAACAGATTCACAGGTTACAAAGAACATAAAGGAACTCTCATTTCTTTTCAGGTGCTTAAATAAACAATGTAATATTCAGGTATGATAAGGATGATTCTTCTTTTTTAGGAGAATTTGGAAAACTAAATGTATGTAGGACAGTATACCAGGAACGTAAAATACCATCAGGTGAACAACAAACTACTATCTGCTATAATTTGAAAAACATATAAAATGAGCCTCTAAGTTCTCTTCATAGGCAAATATGCTTTTGGTGAATTTTAACCTGGAAATTCTAATGGTGCTAGTAGGAAAAATGGCCTGACTCTTTTGAATTTTTGTAGATGTTCACCTCTATTAGCAACAAAATAGCTGTGAATAAGAGCTATTGATAATGAACCAAAACAAAATAAAAAACAAAACCTCGACCCTAGTATGCACTCAGTTTAGTTTTGATGGATATAATGGCAAGGAATTTTAAAAGAATACAATCACAGTTATGCTATAGAAAGTAGAAAAGCTAAGAATTTATGCTATTAGCCTTGATTTATAGTTTATCTTTTATGTAAGAGCTTCTTCTCATCTCATTTAAAGAGTAAGCAATTGCTAGCTTGAAGGAAATAAAAGAAAAAAGAGAAACTATTCTATATTTTGTTCACTCTCAAAGCAAGAATGGCAACTGCTTTTATTTTTCATGACAAGCTGTCTTTCTCCTCCTGGAAGAGCAAAATAAATGAACTAATCCATCAGTCTCATCTTTATTTAAAAGTGAGCTTTGACATTATGTACAAGCCAACCATGTATTCACACGTGTGACACTGAAATTGCACAGAAGAAAAATGAAATCTAATAAAAATTTTTATTTTTTTTTTAGGTTACGCCTTTATATGTTGTGGGCTAGTGTTTATCCAATTGCTGTATTTCTGTGGGGTATATCTTTAAGCACTAACTAAGCCTTGGGCCCATCAAACCTCTGAATCTGTATTTATTTCTGGGTAACTAGCCATACCTTCCTGAGTTAATCTTGTTGAACTCCAGGTGTAACTCAAAACAAAGTAATTCTTATGCAGCTATAATTCATTATATTCAAGTCCTGCAGGAAAGCAGGGATTTTTCTCTTAACATTACCAATAAAACAAAAATTGCTGCCTGTTGGACTTTGCATGTAAATGGGGTGGTTACGATTTCCATCGGTCTGTGTCCTCTCAAACTAGTGGCATGTGTACTACTCTTTTTCATCACAAACACAAATGAGTTCGCCTATACTGTGTTTTATCAATAATCTGTTTGATTTTGTACTGGAAGGGAAGCAGTAGCCTGATACAATCACTTACAGTCAAGAGGAATTTCATTTCTTCCTCATCACCTCTCAGCTAGTAAATTGAGATTGATAGCTGGTATCTTGGTTTGGCTCATGACTGTTATCATCCAGAAATCTATACTGCATTTAGAAAAAAAGTTTCAATTTGGTCTCTGGGGGACATTCCAGACTTGATTAGAAGATATATCATAGATACAGCCAGCACAACTAACACTTTGGTTGACTCGAATTAGGGTTCAGTGATGGAAAGAGGAATCAGCTCTGCGAACATAGTGGTGGAAATTTGGGAAGAACAACAACATCTAGTGAAGTTATTTCCAACTTTGGAGTATAAACATTATCCAGGCATAAGCTTGCACTCATATATACTGTCAAATCACATTTTAACAGAGCCTACTTTTCTAGTAAAATAAAATATTCAATAGTTATTTCCTTAGAGTTTTTTCATGTGAAAAGAGTAATATACCTTTTCTAAGTTTCTTTTATTTTTCCTTTCACCGAAAATTTCACAGTAGAGTAGGATACCACATTTCTCTGTCTTTTTACTACTTCTTACCATAAGGCTTCACTAAATCATTCTAAGGGAGTCTAGAACCTACAAATGCTTTTATTTTACTTGAAATAAATTTTGCTGTGAAGCAATAGCCAGAATGGTGTTTTAATATGTTCACATTGTTAGAGTCTTTCTGCTGTTGACAGTAACTGCTTTCTCTAGTTATAAACAGCCTTCTTTGTTAGCTAATAAATCTTGTTAAAAAGTGAACTGATTGTAATAAGCATAGTTTGTCAGTTGTTTGCCTTCTGAAAGTTCTCTTCAATACATTTTAATTACATGTTTAACTTAACATTTATATGATTTAACCCAAAACTAAGTTAGTGGTGATTTGCATCCAGTGCAAGAAAGTATTTTTCTTCAGACTGATTCTACCCTTTGTTATTTATTGAGAATTGACCTTGACAAGGAGGCTTGGATAGGCCTGATATCATCTTGAATGAGAATTGCTGCCAGGCAACCCATCATCCCTCTCCAGGGTGAGTGAAGTGCTACAACATCACAAGTGCTCTACTGACTGCTGTGAACAGACTAGAACTAAATGTATCCATTGGATAATGATAAGTAGTATTTGGGACCTTCAAGGAATAAACAGCAATGTATGGAGAGATAGGATAACAAGAGAAAAAAAACCTTGCACTTTTGGGGGCTACATTTGGCCCATGAGTTCCCAAATCTAAGAACTCATTTATGTCTTATGATAATACATGCATGCAAATTTACCAAACTATGAGTTATAATAATAGCAGATATCATAGCTAAAGTTGAAGAGATGCATTTTTTCAATCCTTAGTTCTAATTTATTGACATAAAAGCAAACAAATGCTGAATGATGTTAATAATGATGTCAATGATGAAAAATTGAAAAGTAAAGTTTACATTTCAACAAACCTAACTGGGCTTGTAGATAGTAAATATACATATATATATATATATACACACATAAAAGCTTACTTGAGAACATTATTTGCAAGGTACCTTTGAAGTAAACAAATAATAGACCATGTGACCAATGCATCCTATATATATTGATTAGTATGAATGAATACACTAAGTGCACAAGCAATATATGTAATTAGTTTTCTAATTTCTATTAGAAAATGTATAATATTTTGTATTAGTATACATTTTATTTGGTGCTGCAGATAAATGATAACCAAATTGTAACTTAGAATTCACCATATCCCAGTACGTAAACTCATCCAGACAAAAAATCAACTTAAAAAACCCTCTATCATCTCTACTCTGAATGAAGAAATGGAGAAAGAACTTTAGCAAAAAAACAAGGAATTTTTTTGTTGCTAGCACCTCCTTCTGAAAAGATAGCATACATATATGTATACATATGTACATATAGCATGCATATATACATAGCATACATATATGCTACAGACCACTTGTAGTCTCTCAGAGGACATTCTGGCTCTTAAGAGCAGAGTAGCTGAACTGCAGAGGTTCACCCACAGTAAGTTTAAGTACACCCCTGAGCAGATAATTCTCAAAGGAAACAATCCCCTGTGCTGAGAAAGACAGTGGAGCTTCATAGAGATTTTCAAGAACATCACACAGCAGAATCAAATTCAAGATAGCAGTCATATCTTTTGGGAGGAGGGCGCTGAACTGAAGAAAGGGAAAATCATCCATCTGGGAGACATCAGTCTTCCTTTCCTTATTAAAAGATGGCCATTTAACCTATTGCACTGAGGACATCTCTTTGGAATCAGAAACTTAAGCTGGAGAGAAGTACTTTAGTAGTAGAAGATGCCATTTCAACCAAACTGACAGCCTCTCATCCCAGAGACTACTGTATAGTAATTTTTCTGTTGATTATAGAAGTGTTTGATCTCATAAGGAATCTGGATCCACCCTAGAAATTGCTGGAGAGAAGCCAGCAATCACAATTTTCCTGGGTACTGCTGACAGAGAAGAACAAGCAAAAAAACCTGGAGGCAAATTCAGACACTTCAGAAAAAAGATAGCAGCCAGTACACCTATGTTAGTGAAATGCTCCTAAACTGCAAGACTGAAGGAGATGAAGAATCTTAGTGTCTGGCTAAGAAGGTTCAAGGAGTAAGAACTTGGATTCATCAGAAACCAAGACACAGTGTATTAAAGAGTATCTATACAGAAGAAATGGATTTTAGTTCAGTGATAGGAGAAACAGGTTTCCCATGCCTGAAATAAATAAATAACAAAAATTGAGTTACTTTTCTGGGTGGGGGAAAGCTTACCAAAGCTGAATATTGCACAGTTTGGAATGTTGTTTCTTTTATGGAAGAAGACATGCACACTCAGTACTCAAGCAGAGAAATTAGAAACAGCAGAATGCTTTTCATACGGGATGTGAAGACAAGAAGCAAAGAAGCACTTCTTATGCTTCTGCATCAAAGTTGGAAGTTTAAGAAATTGTGTGAATGATCTACTTAGTCTAGCACTAAATAGAGACACATTAAATAGGATGCTGAATATTTGTCTAATCAATGGGAGGTTGAAATTGGGTTACAAAATATACAGGACTAATGTTGAATTTTAGTATACATGAAAAACTACTTACCTCAGAGGGTAACAGAAGCTGAATAGATTGAAATTCCAGGTCTCATATAGGAAGAGTACGTTTTTTAGTTTATTTTCCTGACACTACAGGATGGTGACACTAATTGTGATGTGTTTACAGAGATCAGAGGCAGGAAATACAGCAGTCATGGGAGACTTGGCACCATCTAGAGTAGACAAATGTTACATCAGGCTCTAAAGCAGAGACCAAAATTTTATGCACTATTGTCATGGTTTAAACCCCCCTTGGCAACTAAGCACTACACAGCCCTGTGCCCACTCCCCCCCTGGTGGGACAAGGAGGGAATCAGAAGGGTAAGAGTGAGAAAATTTATGGGTTAGGATAAAGATAGTTTAATAGATAAAGCAAAGCCATGCGCGCAGGCAAAGTAAAACAAGGAATTCATTCCCTACTTCCCATTGGCAGACAGGTGTTCAGCCATCTCCAGAAAAGCAAGGTTCCATCATGCATAATGATTACTTGGGAAGACAAACACCATCACTCCAAACATCCCCCCTTCCTTCTTCTTTCCCTAGCTTTATATGCTGAGCATGATGTCATACAACATGGAATATCCCTTTGGTCAGTTGGGGTCAGCTGTCTCAGCTGTGTCCCCTCCCAAATTCTTGTGCATGCCCAGCCTACTCGCTGGTGGGGTGGTGTGAGAGGCAGAAAAGACCTTGACTCTGTGTAAGCATGACTCAGCATTAATGAAAACATCTCTGGATTATAAACAGTTTTCAACATAAATCCAAAACATAGTCCCATACCAGCTACTATGAAGAAAATTAACGCTAACCCAGCCAAAACCAGCACATCTATCAATGACTAGCAACAGAGTGGAGGCTTCACAAAAAAACACGCAGTCTTTCAATTAATCCAGAGTAGAATGCAGGATGTACTTTGATACGTTAGAGTGCCTCCTTAAGTATAACAGCAGTTGTAACGTATGTAAATGAGCTGTATCTCAAAAAAGGGACACTGCATAAAAATGAGGAAATTGTCAAAGAGCTGCAAGGGCCAGCTAAGACACTTAAATGTGGGCAGGTGGAAAGGCTTAAGAGAGGATGAAAAGAACATGAAAAGGCTAAGTAATAAGGTAAAGAAAGTTACTGGAAGCAAGAAGATGTCTTTCAAAAACCTTAAGGTGCTTCCAAATGAAGAAAGCAGAAAAGCTCAAGTTTTGCAGGAAGGCCATAATAAACAAATAAATGCATGTTAAAAGTTTGAGGAATGTCTAAACAAAAGTAATAAAAAATATCAGACCCTCATCCAAACACATCAAACATCAGAATGGTTGCCAGAGTGTATGCAGGAAGAATGGATAATCAGGATACAAAAAAGCATTGCAGAGGAGTTAAATCCATTCTTAACAATGATGTCCATTGTGGAAAAAGTTGATGAAATTCTAATGCCAAAATCTGTTCATAGGTTCTATCTAAACTTCAAATGATTGCTTGGGAGAAGTTAGGGAGTAAAGAGATAATAAAGGAAGAAATACATGGCCAGTACTGAGTGACATTTTCACGAGGATGGAACCAGACTCTTCTTGGTGACAACCAATGATAAGACAAGGGGCAATGATTGCAAGCTGGAACACAGGAAGTTCCGCTTAAACTTGAGAAGAAACTTCTTTACAGTGAGGGTGACAGGCCACTGGAACAGGCTGCCCAGGGAGGTTGTGGAGTCTCCTTCTCTGGAGACGTTCGAAACCTGCCTAGACGCCTTCCTGTGTAATGTCATCTAGGTGTTCCTGCTCCAGCAGGGGGATTGGACTAGGTGGTCTTTTGAGGTTCCTTCCAGTCCCTAACATTCTGTGATTCTGTGAAGAGTTTAAAGGAGCAATTTGGGTGAAATAGCCAAATTACTAAGGAAGAATGTAACACCTTATTTAAAAGTGCCTTGGAGTGTGGCAAATATGATGCTATCTTTTAAGTGTATTCCAATGGAAATCTTGGCAACTACATGCTCGCAAGCCTGTATTGGACAAATAAGTAGAAAACATAAGATAGGAAATAATAGACACCTAGATAAAAACAGCATACTAGGAGAGAGGAAGGTTGAACATAACATTGACAAAAAGAAGCTGTGGTTCACAACTGATGACACTTTTCTGAAGGGGACAAGAAGTACATGAGAAAGGGTGATCTGACTATTGTAGTCTTGTATTTCCAATCCAAAGATAAATCAAAAGTTCTGTGGAGCCAAAGGCTCTTATGAAAACTCAGTAACTACAGAATAAAGAGGAAGATCTTGCACAGATTAAAAAAAAGTGGCTAAATGGTAAGATGAAGAACAGTAAAGAATCAGTACTCAGTGGAGAGAAATAATCAGTGGAATCCTGAAAGTTTTCCTGATTTTCCTTGAAATCCTGATGAGTTTTTCAGAAAGCAGATCAAGCCACAACTGTATGCTCCTAACTGAGTAAGTGGAACCAAGAATAGTAAGAACATTTCTAGACTTTATCACATACAACTGAGATCTGTGATAGATGCTTAAAGTAAGCGTTTAGATAATCACCTGGCTTTGGATCTGTCTGGTTTGGCATCATCTCCATCCACAGCGCTTGTATTTTTTTGTTTGGCAAATAAAAATGATACATCACATATACTGATTAAAGAAATATAGTTGAATTATGAAAACTTACTGTTCATTTTGCCAGTAACGAAAGTAATGTCCCCAAATCACTATTTATGTATTGTAAATTGTGATTTGAGGGAATTTTTTTTCTGTTGAATTTCATATTAATTTAATATATGTGGAAAACTTCACTTACCTTTCTGAATGCAAATCAGCCAGCATGCACCAGCTGATGCTTTTGATAAAAATTTAACAGAAATGAAAGAGTACTGCTTTGATGGTGGCAATAGGATACTGCTGCATCTCCTCATACCATTAGAGTATTACAGATATAGAAAATCATATACAGTTCTTTAAAAAACTATTTAGGAGGCCTGTTATGTTACTGAAGAATAACTATATCTGTAACTACTTCATGCAGAAGCTCTCACATTTTATTGGGACCAGTAATGTAGTAAGGAGGAAAATAACAATTTTATCTGGACATGGGTACCACAAACACACTTTCTTTCACTCTTTCACTTACCTAACAGGAGAATTTGAATCAAACTGTGGGACAGCCCTTTGCCCTGCCCCAGTTCCATACTTCCCAGGTGAGAATGCCAATCCAGTATTCATCCCACTGCGCTGCCAGAAACCACATTTTCAACAGCTTTTCTCTACCTTCCATTTTACATCTTTAAGTAAATCCTGCAGGTTCTGGGTCTTACTGAAGTTTTTAATGAAATATAGACACTGATGTGCATCACATAAAAAAGTTACTGTTAATGATTTACTTTTTGTGTGTGTGTAAGATAGTATCAGAATACTTATAGCACAAGTATTTCTGACTGTATCAGAAATAACATAAAGTCAAATATTTTAATGGGCAAATCAATACATGAATAAAAGAAAATAAATGTATTTGAACACATAGTTCAGGTAGGTTTTTTCTATTTCTGCAATATGTATGAGTGCTATGAAATGGTTACTATATAGCCAATGTTTGTTTTGATTTGAGAAAAAATATTACCCCTTATTAAAATCAAACTTGTATTCATTATGGAAAAAAAAGTCTATTTTACTTTGCCTATTTTATCCCAGTACTGTTGGTATTCCTTTGTCATCTGAAGGTAATTACATACAAAATCACTTTGGTTTTGGAATGCTAGAAGTATTATGTTCTTCTATTGACAAGTATCATATCTCCCTGGTAGGGACCTATTCCAAAGGATCTGAGTGAGTCATGCGCATACTTGTTTTGTTTCATATGTAGCTTTTGCTAGACTTATGCGAAGTCTAGCACACATCAAGACAAAAATATTTCCATTATTCCCTGCTCTTAAATAGCTGGATCTCATTCACTTGCATAGGCGTCAAGGTTAGTTCAGTTTTACCTTTTTTCATTATTATCCCAAATTTTCAGTTCTGCCTAAATTTGTTATCATTTTTTTAAACACTTTCTTTCTAAATTAACATGGAAATCGTAGTGTCCAGTATCCTCAACTTACAAGTCACTAAAATGTACATGTAGCTGTAAATTGCAAAGCATATACCTCAAGCAGCTGAGCAGAGGGGAAACTCTGGATTTAGTTACCAGGCATGAGAGACTGAGATAATGCTATGTGGATGATAGCACACTACTCCAGGGGTGCAACTGATTTCCAGATTAACTCAGTCATACTGGTTTACCCCATAATCCTGGGATAAATGCTGTTGTACTACTGGTCATGCAACATCACCATGACAGTTAGTCCCAAACCAACTGGGCTCCATGTACCTCTTAGCAGTTGTTCTGTTCCCTAGTATATTGCTACTGTCTTGCTGTATTTACAAATAGTACCTATCAACTATTCAAGATATTTCTCTTGTCAAATTGTGAATATACCTTTACAGTACTATATGGTATATTGTTTGTTTGTTTAGATAGCTGATTCTTCTTTTGGAAACTCTAATTTATGGAAATGAAATTGTAGTTTATAATCATCCAAATATTTCTGATCACAGGAATCCATGATAGTAAATGGTAATGCAGTTAATGGATACTAGTCCAAATGAAAATCAGGAATGTAACTTCCAGCTTAGTTTAATTTGCTGTATAATCACCAAGTACTTCTTCACACAATACATAAGAAAAACCAGTTTCGTAATGAAAGGTAGTTGCCTAAGCTATGTAATGATAAATAATTCTTTGATCATTTAATATGCTCTTTTGTGTGAGAAAGTGAATTCAAATATTTTTGAGGAATGTCACTAATTTTTTACTAATTTAAAATTTTGTTCCATACAAATATGATTGTTTTTTGATTTTGTGTGAAATCTACAGACATTAGCAATAGAAAGGAATGTAACAAAATAATTACAGATGTGCTGATAGACTGGAGTTCAATATTGGATTAACCAATGATAATATATGCTTAGTGTAGATATAATTACACAGAAAACATAGTCTTATTAAATTTGTGCTTTTTCTTTTTTATACAGTACTTACTCTGTTCTGTATCCCACAATACAGACATTGTCAAACATGTTAAGTTCTTCTCCTTTGTTTTCGATAAAAAATAGACCAGCAGTAACTGTTAAAGATTATGATGGACTAGTATCTCAACTTTATATAAATCTTTTAAAACATACTTTCAGCAGCTGCTTTTTCACTCCTTACATTTTTCACATGCGGTTTATATGTACCTGCTAGAAGTAACTTCTACTTTTGCCATTTTCAAGACTGTGAAAAATACAAGTCTTGACTCCTTATTTTCATATAACTATGCATGAACAACACAGTTTAGGCCATTTTCTTGTCATGACGGCTTTGTCCCTTGTTCTTTTTCTACAATTAAAGAAAAATAAGGTTGAAAATTACTGAGGTTATTTGTGAAGTTGCAGTAATCTTAAATGACACTAAACTTCACAAGGTTTGAGGAAGATTTACTTTCTGATAATAACATTATTTTTTTTTCCCCAAATGTGCTGGATTAAATGTTTCTAAGTAAGCAGAAACATATATGTAAATAAACTGCAGAAAATGAGAAGCAATATGCCTTGTTCACTGGTGGGTACTGTTGTACTGTTGGAAAACACTGGAGGTGGATGGCTGCTGTATCGAGTCCTATACAACAAGTTGCAGAAACTGCTGACTACCAGCAAGAAGCTGGCAGGGGAACAGCTAGGATGGAGAATGGTAATACCTGGAGTATCTGGCAAAAAACACCAGGGAAGACTCAAAGCTGACATCTAGGTTTTTGGAGCTGGGGATACAGAGGATTTAAGCCCACGATACTCCAACTGAAAAAGAGATATTGACAGCATATGGAGGAGTTTGAGCTGCTTTGATGACTGGTACTGAAGCACAGCTCCTCTTAGCAACCTGACTGCCTGTGCTGGGCTGGTTGTTCAGACAGGGTCCTGTCTCCACATCATGCAACAGATGCAACATGGAGTAAGTGGGTTGCACTGATCACACAATGGGCTCAAATAGAAAACCTCAGTCATGCAGGAATCTCAGAAATGGTCATGGCTTGTCCAGAAGACAAAGATTTCTGAACACCAGCAGAGGAGGAGGTGGCGCATGCTGAAGAGGCTCCGTGTTGGACATCAAAAAGAACTGTTGTGGCTTGACCCTATGCAGCAACTAAGAACCACACAGACACTTGCTTACTCCCCTCAGTGGGGCATAGGGGTGACTTCTGTGAGAAG
>NW_010290738.1:1523-1847 GCF_000700745.2 Antrostomus carolinensis | reverse complement strand
AGGTCATGATGGGGGGACACCAGGTCAACAGCAACCATGGAGAGTTGACACCAGGTCAACATTGACCATGGGGAGGTGACACCAGGTCAATGGAGGTCATGATGGGGGGACACCAGGTCAACATCAACCATGGGGATGATCATTGGGTCAACGTAGACCATGATGAGGGGACACCAAGTCAACATTGACCATGGGGAGGTGACACCAGGTCAATGGAGGTCATGATGGGGGGACACCAAGTCAACGTAGATGATGACGGGGTGACACCAAGTCAACACCAACCATGGGGATGGTCATTGGGTCAACGCAGACCATGATGGGGGG
>NW_010290738.1:714-1342 GCF_000700745.2 Antrostomus carolinensis | reverse complement strand
ACACCAAGTCAATGTAGATGATGACGGGGTGACACCAAGTCAACACCAACCACAAGGAGATGACACCAAATCACCCCTAAACCCCATTATCTCCTGGTGGCCGCCCATCCCCACCTCCCCACCTTCCATCTTCTCCACCATCTTGGTTTTTTTTGGTCTCCAGGTGACTCTTTGAGTTACCACAACGGTCAGAAGTTCTCCACCTTTGACCGGGACCAGGACCTCTACGTGCAGAACTGCGCCGCGCTCTCCTCGGGCGCTTGGTGGTTCAAGAGTTGTCACTTCTCCAACCTCAACGGCTTCTACTTGGGTGGCGCCCACTTGTCCTACGCCAACGGCATCAACTGGGCCGGTTGGAAAGGGTTCTACTACTCCTTGAAGAAGAGTGAGATGAAGATCCGACGTCTTTGAAGGTTCTCCAAGGTCTTCTCCAACCCCAACCCCAACCCAACCAACCAACCATGGTCGTTGGCTTTGATGTAACTTCGTACTCGTTATTAAAGAGCTTCTTTGATTGGCTGATGGCTTCGGGAGTCAACGGTGAAGAAATATCTCCATGGGGTTTGGTGGTGGCCACATCTCCATGGGGTTTGGTGGTGGCCACATCTCCATGGGGTTTGGGGGGGAC
>NW_010290738.1:0-259 GCF_000700745.2 Antrostomus carolinensis | reverse complement strand
GGCCCCATCTCCATGGGGTTTGATGGTGGTGGCCACATCTCCATGGGGTTTGATGGTGGTGGTCATACCTCCAAGGGGTTTGGTGGTCAACAGGTCTTCATGGGGGTTGGTGGTGGTGGCCACATCTCCAAGGGTTTGGTGGTCAACAGATCTCCATGGGGTTGGTGGTCAACAGATCATGTGGTTGGTGGTGGCCACATCTCCATGGGGTTCCTGGTCATCATTGGGTTGGTGGTGGCCACATCTCCATGGGTTGGTG
>NW_010290737.1:0-21627 GCF_000700745.2 Antrostomus carolinensis | reverse complement strand
GGGGAAATGGCTTTAAGCTGAAAGAGGGTGGTGAGACGCTGGAACAAATTGCCCAGGGAAGCTGTGGATACCCCCTCCCTGGAAGTGTTTAAGGCCAGGCTGGATGCGGCTTTGAGCAGCCTGGTCTAGTGGAAGGTGTCCCTGCTGATGGCAGGGGGGTTGGAACTAGATGATCTTTAAGGTCCCTTCCAACCCAAACCAGTCTGGTTCTATGATCTTGATGTTGGCTGTTTTGTAAAGAGAAGGCCTGAGTGCTGATGTTGAATGCTCATTATTGGTTTGCAGCACTAATGCTGTGTTGGGCCCAGAGTTGTCTTTCCTTGAATCTTGGGTGCTGTAGATGCAGTGAGTGTAGATATCTAACAGCTGTGTTGGGAGAATGAGTGTACTTCTCCCAAGTGTTCATCTAATGCAACTTGCTTGTGGTGTGCTTGTTCTCAAGCCTTGATATCATCATCCTCTCTTGTCAGGTGCTGGGGGATGAGCAGGACATCTTTTCTTCTTCCTTTGAAGGCATAGACAATGTGCCCGAGATCCTGAACTCAATGTGGTGCTTTTTAGACACTGAGGGATGGACCAGAGGAGGGAACTTCCTTGTTTCATTGGTGGTGGGTTTAGCTAAGAGAGAGGCTGTGAGGCTGCTACTGTCCTTCTCCTTTCTCTCTGTCCTGCTCTGCAGCTCCCTCCTCAGCTGTGTCCCAGGGAAGAAAGGAAACACCTGAGGAGGTTCAGACTCTTTCTTGTGCACACCCCCACTGTGCCCTACCAGAGCTCTGCTGGCTGCCCTTGGCTCTGGCATGTGCAAGCCCACCCATGTCCCCAGGACACACTGCAGTTGTCGCAGCTACCTTCAGAGGAGGACTGTGACATCTGGCAGAGGACAGAGAGACTTCATCTGACAGTAACCCTGGGCAGCTTCGGAGGCTTTGCATATCCCTGCTGCTTCAGAGCATGTTTCCTCTACTCCCTCCCCATGTCCTCAGTGGTGAGGCTGGAGCAGGAGGCATGACCTGGTAAAAGCAGCCACCACCAGCTGCAGCTGGAAGCAGATACTCCGTTTGGTACTCTAACTGTAGCTGTCACCACCCCAAGCAAGTGGAGAAAGAGGCAGTTTCCTTGTTTTTCAGCTAAGGGAGTTTAAAAATCATTGGTTTTGGCTCCGTGCTCTATCACGTGGCAGCCCTTTTTTCCTCGGCTCGCAGATGAGGGTTGGTGCTCACTGTCAGCAAGAAACCTGGCTGAAGTCAGTCACCACTGCGAAGCAAGGAGAGGTGGGGGAGCAAGGGCGGGACTTCCCTCTTGATTTCCACATGTGCCCATTTCATCCTGAGCATGTAGGCATGTCTCTAGAGGGGTTGCTTCTGCACTGGGGTGGCTGCCAGCTTCACCCCCTGCTTCCCTTAGAGCGCAGAAGCTTTTTGGCTGTACTTGTAGTGACGTGTCTGTTGATACCCTGCCATGTGCCTTTCCTTGCAGGCAGCTTCTCCCTGTAGCTTGGAGGAGCTGTAAGCAGTGGTGGAAGTAGGCTGTAGGTCTTGTTGCTGGAAAAGGCGCTTTGGAAATGCATGTGGGGTGAGACTTGGTTGGGAACTTGGAGATGGTGTGAAAGGGAGCAAAGAGGAGGAAGTTGCTGGGAAGTGACAACGTTTGGAAAAATCAGCTTCACTATGTGCTGTTACAGGGGAAAAAAAAAAAAAAAGAAAAAGAAGGGGGAAAGGCAGTTTAGCAAGAACAGGAAGGCTGTCAGCTGTGTTTCTAAAATGAATATTTTGAATTTACCTTACTATAATATGTTAGCATCCTGTGCAGTGCCACTCATCTATTTGAATGAGGCTGTGGCTTACCTCTTGATAAATACAAAGGAAAAATCTGTGGAGGCACAAGTGATTTGAAGCAAGCTTTGAAAGAAAAATAGTGTTTGAAGTTAAACATTCTCTTTTTTTTTTTTTCCCTTGAAATGCTAGCAAGATCACATAAGGAAGAATGTGTGTATAAAAAACCAGTGTGTTCCACAAGGAAAAGCATTTGTGCAGCTTTGTAGAGCAGTTGTAATAGCACAGCTGGAGGAACTCCAGGGGAATCTGTAAGTCTGTGTGTAATTAGCACTGCCTTTTAAATACACAAAGGAAAAAAATGAGTGGATGCCAGCAAATAAGAAAAAAAAAAAGGTATAACTCAAACATTTGGAGTTTGATTTAAATACAACTACTAGCTCAGTACAATCCTGTCAAAAAGAAAGAAATGCAGTGGGTGGGAGTTCTTTGCAGTTGTCTCAGTAACTGGGTGAAGTATGTAACTTCCAGAATTAGTGGAATGCTGGCAAAAAGGAAGATTTCCTAAAAAGTTTCTACATTCATGGAAGATGTCATTTCTTAAAAAAAAGTAAGATAAAAAGGGCACTGCTGTTGCAGAAGGAACCTGGAGAGCCCATGAGTGGCACACTCTTCAGCCACGTCAGAGAAGGAGCAGCTCAGCACATCTGCCCTGAGCCTGGGTGGCCAGAGCTGGGGTCACCACACATGCCCTAAGAGAAGGAAAAGGAAGGACCATTCCTTTCATACGTTTTAAAGCCAATATCTTTATAGTTTTTCCTCGTTTTGTATGTTTTCATGGAAAGAAAAAAATCACAGCTATTTTTTTGTATGTTTTCTGAAAGCAATCACACCCTTTTCCTATTGGATCCTCAGAAAAGAGTATTGTGAAACACAAGTGTTGCCCTTTTTTTCCCAGTTGGTGTTTTTTCCCCTGTTGATCACAGTGTTTATGGAAATGTTTTGGTCTGACTCCTCCATGATGCCTACTGTCTTCTCTGGCAGGTGCTACTTTGGAGTACATCCCTCATGGCCAACTTGCAAACGCCCACTTAACTTCAAATTTGCGAACGCTGAAATTAGAGCAGGACATTGTGCCTGCTCAGGAGGAGAGGAAGACTCCCCTGGTGGAAGCTGTTCGGGGAAGGAAGTCCTTTTCTTCTCAGGACAAAACTCTCGCTCCAATTAACCTGACAGATGACCAGCTTGCTTCTGGCCTCTATGGTAATAACTGGCTCATATTTGTCTTTCATTGTGCTGATCGAGTTTGAATATGAAATACAGTTAAAGAAGGTTTTCAGGGTTCTCAAAATCATGAAAGCAGGGAAAGGTGCAGCTATGGGGAGAGTCACAGACCTTGTGTCTGCAGACAGTGGTTAGTTTTTAAATGGCAGATTGTGGTGCATCAGTGAAATGCCATTTAGTGTCTTCATAAGAAAAATGTGCTGAGAAAGAAAGGGTTAATTTTTTTTTTTTTTTTGAACCAGCTTGAATTTGTATGATTGTTTTACCTGTCTTATGCTCAGAGATTGATTTAAAAGTTGTTTCAGACAATCCTTGTTATTGATACAGGCTAGGAGATGATGTGCTGGAAAGCAGCCCTGAGGAAAAGGACTTGGGTAGTGGGTGAAAAGCTGAACATGAGCCACCAGTGTGCATCTGCAGCCCAGAAGGCCAACTGCATCCTGGGCTGCAACAGAAGTGTGGCCAGCAGATTGAGAGAGGTGATTCTCCTCCTTTACTCTGCTCTGATGAGACCTCACCTGGAATACTGTGTCTAGTTTTGGAGCCTTCAACACAAGAAGAATGTGTAGCGGTTGGAGCATGTCCAGAGGAGGGCCACAAAGATGATCCAAGGGCTGGAGCACCTCTCCTATGAGGACAGGCTGAGAGAGTTGGGGTTGTTGAGCCTGGAGAAGAGAAGGCTCCAGGGGGGACCTTATAGCAGCCTGCCAGTACCTGAAAGGTGCCAATAAGAAAGCTGGGGAAGCTGTTGACAAGGACATCTAGCAATAGGATGAGGGAGTAATGGTTTTAAACTAGAAAAGGGTAGATTTAGGTTGGATATTAGGAAAAAGTTCTTCAATATGAGGGTAGTAGATCATTACAACAGGTTGCCCAGAGATGTATAGTGGAGGCCCCATCCCTGGAGATATCCAGGGTCAAGCTTGATGGGGCTCTGAGCAACCTGCTTTAGTAAAGATGTCCCTGCTCACTGCAGGGGAGTTGGACTAGATGACCTTTGAAGGTGCCTTCCAACCCAGTATGTTCTGTGATTCTATGACACTAAAATCTAAAAGAGCAGCCTTGGTTGAACATCTCCACTTTGTTGAACAGTTTATTGTTGAATGTGCTGTCTGTACTAATCCATTAATTCTGGCAATGAGCTTATGTTATCTGACACCAAGAATGAAGATTTTCTTAACAGAGCAGAGTAACCCATTTCAGTGTTATAAGTTTTTCACAAATAGCAAAGAAAAAAATCAAACATGTCTTTCCTTAAAGTTTTCTAAAGCATCATAAAGATTAGCAGCATGTTAGAAAATAGGAAAGTTAGGCTAAACTAGTTTTCTGTTTGAAAGTTCTTCCAATGTGCATCTCACACCATGACTGTATGTATAAAAAGATGATAAAGCCCAGCTTCAGTTGGTAAATGAAACAGAAAGCTGTCTCTTTATTTTGAAAAATTGTCTAAAGCTGCTGCAGTCAAAGCCGGCTGCAGATTTGTACTGATACGTGTGCTTTGTCTCCCTTTTCAACAGTATGTACTAATAATGAAAACACACTCAAATCTATCATGAAGAAAAGGGATGGGAAGAAGGATTTGAACAACACCAAGAAGAACTTGCAGTTTGTTGGCATTAATGGCGGGTAAGAGACCTGTCTCTAAAAAATCTGTCATTACAGCAGTTTCACGGTGGGAAGGAAGGGAGGAACCCAGGAGCGTATGCAGGGCTTTGGCCTGTCCTTCAGGCTCAGGTGCATCTGCTGAGATTAAAGATTGGAGGGAAGAACGAAACACCTGAGCTCATCTTAATCCTTTGTGAACCTTTTGTGCTCGCAAGACATAAGTGGCATCAGTCTCAAGTACCTGCAGATTAGATTGCTGACAGATTTAACACAGGAAGATGAAACAAACTCAGAGAGCCATGGGAACATTTCTCAGGCAATGTTTTAGTAAGGAAAACTTTTAATATATCTTCAGCAGCTGAGAATTGCAGTACTGTGCTGTTGAACAGTACAGCAAGAGATGGCATTGCCTAAGAATTAACATTTCTGGCTTTGCACTAGATAAATGCAAAAACTTTGCTATACAAATACAGAAAGCAGTATGGAAAACTATCTTCCTTAAAAATATTGCTTACCCTTGCAGAATGTTGCAAAGAACTTTAAAATGGTTTCACCAAATTGTTTTTATGTAGCTTTTGTAGCCCTTTCCTCAGATTAGTTTTTCTCTAGTACAAATGCTGTATATAGCCTGAATATTGCACTTACTTCATTTCATACATTTTCACTAAAAGTATTATTACTTAGAGTGGGGGAATGTGATCACTCATAAATCACTGGTGTACATTAGGAGAACAGGCTTAGTATGTTAATTTGTCAACTGATGAGGTTGGTGAGGTAGGACAGGTCATTAGAATCAGCATTATAATTGTCCAAGTCACTTATATTTCACCTTAAATATCAAAATGTTTTGGATTGTCACAGAAAAAAATGTTAAAATTTTGGCTTTTGTCTTTAGATATCTTTGTTCACTTCGCTGCTTATGTCTGTCTAGTAAGGCAACGACACAACTTGCTCTGAACAAAGCAATTTCATTTTGGGGCTAAGCCAAGGTCTAATAGACTGTTAATTTCTGTTTAAAAGAGGTTGTTCTTCTTTCATTACACACTGTGCACTTAATAATCACTGTGTCAGTGGCACTGCGTTTAGTGAGTAGAAGAGGTCTCTGAGTAGAAAACAGGAGAACTGAGACTTTGCAAGGCATTTTTCAACTTGCACCAGCACAGGTGGGTACCAACCACTGCTGAATAGCACCGAGCAGGCACCCCTGCCCTTACCCATTCTCCCCTCAGGTACGAGACGACATCCAGCGATGACTCCAGCTCTGAGGAGAGCTCCTCGTCAGATTCGGAGGAGGAGAGCGAGGGCCACGAGTACCCCTGCAGCCGGCTCACAGAGGAGGGGCGGCCTGCCTCAGAGCTCTGTGCCATGGGGGCAGAGAAGGACAGCAGCCCCCCAGAGTGCGAGGCCGAGGAGGTGGAAATCAGAGAGAGGTAGGCTGCTCGCCCGCTGCCCCATGCCTCTGGAGGGGCTACCCACTGCTTCCTTGCATGGGCCGAGTGCAGGCTCTGCCCATGCTGAGGGAGAAAGCACCAGCCCCATCACTGCTCAACTGGTGCCCACTTCCCTCCTCCTCAAGTGGGTAACCAGAGGTCGTTTCATCACATAATGACCGTGTGTGAGCAGGGAGAAGGTGTCGGAGGGTGTCCTTTCCAGCAGCTGACCCCAGTGGTTTGGAATAGTCCATTTATAGCAAGACCCTGGTGGCTGCCCCCCCAGCCTGGCAGAGGCTCTCCCAGGTCACAGGCGGCACTTGTTTGGGAGCACACAATGCCTTGTTAACAGCCTGGTCTGTAAAACAGTAAGTTAGCAAGAAATGAGTCTTGAACCGTGCACACCAGGTCAGCAGCCTGCTGGGAGCACATCTTGAATTTGTACTTCCGCAGCATCTTAGCCATGGCTGGTACTGCTCAGTAAAACCATGGGGTACAGCAGCGAGGAGGGTGTCCAACCCTGCAATCAAATACTTCATATGAGCTCATATGCTATAATATACTTTAAGGCCACCATCACACACTGGTGCAGCATTTCATGCCTAAGTTACTTTTCAAATTGCTGGCCGTGAGCTGTGTAAGGTAGAATTTGACAGGTAAGGCAGGGGGGTTTTGGCACATGGAAGGCACTAGTGTGGTGAATTTTTACCAATTCTTGATAAGTGAATGGACGAAAGAAAGTATAAACATAGTGAAGGGATACTGGGTTCACCAGATATTTACAAATGTACTAGCTTGGAAAATTAAGTAAGTGGAATAATAACAGTAAAAGAGCTAAGACAAAATTAGGATGTCATGTTTCACTGGAGATACAGCTTAGCGTCAAAATTATCTGTGATTTTCAACCACTAAATAAAAGAAATGCAAAAATTCATAATTAAGAGCTATTCATAGGCCTTGGAGCTGTGAGTTCTGAAGTGCCCTGAGCTTTATTTTTACAGTACTGTAGGATGGCCTGCTACTTTACACATGGCATAAATTCTCAAAGGAGCTTTCTAATTTACATTTACCCTCTCAAGGGGTGATTGTGAAGAGGAGCAGCAGGACAGCTTAGATAGCTTGAGGAGCATGTTCTTTGCAAGCTGGCTGCCCTGGCATTACCCTTTGAGGGCAAGAGGCAAGGGCGCATGGCGACGTAGGACCAAGCATCATCTGTGTGGTGGTGGAGCATTTCATTGCTCTGGAAGCACCAGCAGCTGGCTTGTAACCCTGGAGGGCTAAAATGCCTGCCTTACACACCTGAGTGTGTTAGCCTCTCCACTTCTTGGGAGAATTTTCCTGGAATATTTGCATTATTCTCTGTGGTAGGTTGTAGGCAGAGATGGTTGGCCACAGCCTGGCCTGCTATGTGGCATGGGGCATGGACCTTCTTATATTCACCTGTTCCCTGAGTTTTGAAATATGTAATGGAAAAGGGACAGAAGTGGAAACATGAATGGGGACTGGAGAAAGAGAGTAGATTTCCAGAGTGCATGGGATGAGAAAGGCTGGTTACAGTGAACGGGAGCTGGCAGGGAGGCACCAGCTGTGTCCTTTCCTACCGGTTAATTCTATTTCCATCACAACTATTGGCATTTCCTATTGTTAATCAAGTAATCAAAGCACAGAGTATATAATACATGCTCTGCAGTCGTACAGCAGTGGGTGAGAATTTCCACTAAAAGGGTTGCCAAGTCTAAAGCACAGAAGTGATACGTTGCCTGCTCTCTGTTCCTGCTGCTCCTCCTGCGTACATCTGGGAAACGCATTTTTCCTCCTTGCGGAGGTCTACGGCCTCGCCAGCATCTCTGCTTGCTGTGGAGGGGGGTCCCTGTGGAGAAGGGCTGCGAGAGCAGCTTCTGCATTGCAGCAGCTGATGGCTTGCCTGGAAATGTTAATTCTCACACAACTTTCAGAAAGGTAAATGTTTCTATGCTGAAACACCAAGAGAAAAATTGAAACGTGCCATGTATTCTGCTCTCTCCCTCAGATACGAACTAAGTGAAAAGATGCTTTCTGCCTGTCATCTGCTGAGAAACAACATTGATGACCCCAAGGCATTGACCAACAAAGATGTGGTAAGCAATGCAGGGCAAAATTTTATCTGAGAAAAGCTTCAGGGAGGGATAACTTATGGTTTTACAGGACGAGCACTGCAGTGGCTGGGCACAAGAGGATTTAATCTTTGCTGGAAGAGCCATAAAGTGCTTTTTTAACAGGAGACTTTTGTCCAGAGAATGTACTGCTGCTTTGTGTGCTCGTGTGTTATAGTCCCAAGGCACATACGTAAAAATAATAACATGAAAGCACAATTTCAACACATTTGTGCATTCCTGTGTTATTTTTGTAAGTGTTGCTTTAGCACTGCTCTCAGGCCTCACATTAATAGATGGCAAGGGGTGAGGAGCCTTTTCTTCCCATGACAAAAGCTTAGTCTGTTCTGAAACTGCAGGTGCTCTGCCTCCTTCTAAGCACAGGGATACTCTTTCTGCCTCACATACTGCCCTGGTAGCTTTTATCAGTGCAGCAGGGAGTAAGGAGGATTCATTGTTAATACTCAGTCTCAAGAAATAAGGTTGTATTTGCCTCATTTAGGACTTGCCTATATGCCTCACACAGGATTTGCCTATGCTACTTTGTGAGGGCAGTCTGAAAGCAAGGGAACACTGCTTAGTGATACTGAATTAGTTACAGTTGTGCTGTGATGCAAAAGGCAACAAACCAGTGCCAGTCTCCTCTACTGCAGAGCATCTGCAGCTTCTTAGAGACAATAATATTGTCTGTAAGACAGTAGTGTTGTCTATGTCCAGTTGTGACATTTGTGATCCAGGAAATGTTCTGAAAGGTTCTTTAAAACAGTTATGAGAGGTAGTTTTTAATCCTGTGTCAGTCCTTCAGGAGTCAGTCCTCAGGCATTCAGACAACAAATGCTTCAGGCTCAGTTGGAGTGTAAAGTGTCAAAAATGGCATAACCAGGTGGTAATCTCTGCCTTGGAAGTATAATTCAAATTTACATGTTTCTTTCTTGTGCTTAAAGTGTTTGCCAGTACAAGTGGTGCTTTGTAGCTGGAAACTGCAGACTAATCAGCTCTTGTTCTTTCTCTGTCTGCTGATAAAGAAGTCTTGTCCTAAAAGGGTAAACTTCAGTACAGCTAGGGATTTGTATAAATTGTCCCAACCTCTTCCAACATACTCGGCTCTGGTAGCTGCTGTTTACACCAGAAAGAGCTGCGGACTGCTCCCTTTGGGATGTGATGGAGTACTTGAGTAAAAAAGTGTACCATTTACTTAATAATGCGTGTGCTACTGTGACTGTAAAAAATAAGTTCTTAATAGTATTTTGCACTCAGTAGTGCCTAAATAAAAAAAAAAAATTACGTATTTTGTGTTTCAGCTCTGTATGTTCACAATACACGTGGTCTTTTAACTCAAATGGTTGGACCTTGTAAGTTTTTTTATAGTGGTACTGATGTAGAATATTCTGTATATATGTATAGATAGTACAGATATATATGTAGTACTGACATGTGTAGATTATTCTCCATTTACCAGACACAGACCCCCTGTAGAGCTACTGGTACAGATCCTCTATGTTTTCCCTAGAGGCTAGAGAAGCATGTTGAGCATCTTCTGTGAAAAATTGTCCTTGGACTTACTGGCTGCCTTGCGGGTGGGAGTTTTATGAGAAGAGAAGAAGGACATCGTGGTCCTTCCAGGTTAGAGAAATTGTCTTAGAAAGTCAGAGCTGGGGGTTAGTGCAGGAGCTGCTCTCCTTGACTCACAGCTAGATCTGCTCTATCTACGTTGTTCCAAATAGACAGTTACCTGGCCTGAGAGGCTCCTAGGTAAGGAGAAACTTAAGGATCCTAAACAACTAAGAAATTTAAAAAAAACCCCAACTTTCCCATTGCTATACACCATCCTCACTGTATAGCAATGGGAAAGTTTATCCTGAATGTCTAGCCTGCATCTTCTCGTTGCAGCTAAAATCCCTTACTGCTGCAGCCATCCATCCTGCAGGTGAAGAACAGGTTCTTTCTTTTCTCACTGCAACAGCCTTTTGCACTGTGAAAATGTTATGAGATTCCTTTCCCTTGCTGTTATTTCAGAGCATCTCCAGTCCTTCTTGACTGTCCTGTAGGCTGGATTTCCTTGACTTCTGATTGTTCTCACTGCTCACCTTTGAAACTGTTTTGACCAAATATTTTGTGTCGTTCAGTGATCAGACCAGACAAGGTAGTCCAGCTGCTACCTTCACAGTGCTAGGCAGAGAGAAGGGACTGCATCACGTGCTGTGCAACTTATAAATCTCTTTATTCACCGTAAAACAGTATTTGCCTTTTTCATTACAGTGTGATGTTGTTAACTCAGGTTCAGCTTGTAATCTTCTGTAATGCCCAGCTCTTCTCCTGCAGAACTGCTGTCCAGCCAGTTCTCCTGTACTTTGTGCCTTTGATAATTCATGCCTGAGGACTGGGCCTAACTGACTTAGCTGCTGTTGCTTTAAGTCCTTGAGAAATGTGCATTCCCACTGCTCTTAGTCTTGGGTTCATCAGTGATTTATAAACTTGGTTATGTATTTCATGGAAATGATTACTCCAAGTCTTTTCTCAGTTCACCAGTATTTGATGCCCATTAATTCTGGGAGTAATCTCATCCTAAAATTCTGTGCCCTCAGAGGTGAACCATTCCGGAAAATGAGGTGAAATGAGAGGAGGTAAACCATTGGTGTTTAAAAGAGGAGTTTAGTCAGAGGGGAAGCTTCAGTTCGTACATCTTGTTTGCAAGCTGAATACTTTCTTCCCACATTTGACTAAAAAAGACTTGACCTCCTGCATTGCTGACTTGTGGGATGGAAAATCCTTTAAATAGATTTCCCATATGTAATTTTTTCTGTCTTGGTTTTGGCAGAGGTTCTGTTTAAATACCATCCAGCATGAGTGGTTTCGTATCTCAAGTCAGAAGTCGGCTGTCCCTGAAATGGTTGGTGACTACATAACTGCATTTGAAGATATTTCTCCTGCTGTCCTCAGACATATCATCAATATGGCAGATGGAAATGGAAACACGGCTCTGCATTACAGTGTCTCACATTCTAACTTTGAAATTGTAAAGCTTCTTCTGGATGCAAGTAGGTTCGCTTGTTTGCATTTTTTAAATTTTTTTTTTTATTTTTGCAGTCCTCACGGGTTAAATTCTTGATGAGCAAGAGATCAAGTTTGGACTTCCTCAGGCTGCTGTTTTAACAGTTAGGTGGTGGCTCACTTGGATAGTGTAGAATCCTTTTTTCTAGTGCTAGCTTTGGAGATGATGGTGATGGCTCTTGAAGAAGCTACAAAAACACTCAAGTAAATGATATACAGAGTTGACCAGTGTTTGGGACAGATAGGTAGATCCGTGAACCTTGAACTGAAGTCCCAAGTTCAGCAGCACCAGCTTCCAGCAGTTTTCTCTGGAGGCAGCACAGCTGCTGCTCAGCCAAAGGTGCTGATGGAGGAAGATGCATTTAGGTATAAACATCCACGTTTAACACTCAAACTAGTCTAGCTTTCTCTTACTAGAACAATACAGAAGTTTTTTCTGGCTACCACCTTGACATGTATATTGCTCTCCTGAGAAACTGGAGCAATATAGCGTTCTGGCATATAGGAGCATTTTGCTGACCCACGAACAATGTGATGATGCTTCATTTAGTTGCTTTTGTTGTTGCTTCCTTCTCTCAATCCCTGTTGCTTCCTTCTTTCAGTCCCCTTGCAACACACATGCAGAGCGGGTAGTGGCAGAGAGGAGACTCTAGAGCATCTGCTCCCCACATGTGCTAAGCCAGAAGGCAGCCTGCAGAAGGTATCACACTTTGGAGCTGGTCCCAGGCAAGATGTGATCTGCTCAAGCCTAGTTTTGCTCCCTGACTGAAGTTCCATTCTCTAACTAGTTATAAAACCTGTCACAGTTGGTTGTGAAGCTTAACTAGGCCAATGATGTGGCTGGAGTGTAAGCCTGGCAATATTTGTAAGTCCAGAACGATGGCATCAGATAAACAAGGATATTAATGATACAAATCTCAGCTGTGATAACCCAGCACATCTGTCGCACGCAGAGACTTCCTCAGCAGGAAGGCAGAGTGCTTTGCAATCTCTGGTCCTGTTTGAATGCAGCCTGTTGGGGAAGAGTGAGTCACAGCAGGGGAATGCAGGGAATGTCAGGAGCACAGTGAAACGCAGCAGGCTGGCTCTTCAGCAGGGCACTGGCAGGAAACTGCCCCTCTGCATCTCTGGGTCTCTCAGGGTAGCTTAAGCACGCTCATCTGTTGATGGAAGTCAGGACTCCTGTAGTTCACATCAGCTGATGTATTTCTATTAACACAATGGGTTTTGACTGTAAAATCCAAAAACTGTGAATAGTGCCAGGTGTGTGGGAGCACACTGCACATGCCAGCACTTGGGAAATATTTGCAAACAGGCATATTCCTTCAGGTTTCAACAGTCTTCCTCTGGTTCATGTCTAAATGGTCACTGCTGTCAACTTTGCATTGTGGCTATGCCACAGGCAGAGTCTTGGTCCAAGAACTCCGTGTCTGTGTATTTGGTGGGAAGAGAGATGAGACAAGACTTCTCTGTGTCACCATGCAGTGTTACCAAGAAGGCAAATAGGAAAATAACTCCACTCATTAGTCCTATCGAAAAGGAGCTGAAATGTGACTTCAGAAAACACACCTCTGGTGGAGTAGTCTAGTCAGGGTAGGAGAGCATCACTTCCAATAATTATTCATTACTCATGCAATAATGCATGTAGCAGAGTGTCATGTTCTGTGGCTTCCCAGAAGTGACTTCTGAAAGTAAGGTTGGGCTACTGGTTATAAGGTAGCACAGGTGATGTCTAGATGAGCATGATAGAGCATGAAAAAATGTGCATTTTCTTACATCTGTACTTGTATTGCTTCTGCCATGTTCTTTTCACTTTAAAAAAAAAAAAAAAAAAAAAAAGGAGAGAGAAAAAAACCTTTGGCAATAAATCTGAAGAATTTCCTGAAACATTTTTGCTTGTTAAGATATCTGTGGTGCAGTTTAACACCAAGTCTAGAGATACTGTTTATGCAAGTCTGAGTCTGTGCTTTCCAATACGATGAGCACACTGAAAGCCCTGCTGCCTGGTAAACTAAGATGACCTGCTGTATTTCTGCAGAATTTTAGGAACAGAGACAGACTAGGGGTTAGACTTGAATGAAAAGGAGAACTCTTGTCAGTTGCTGGCACTACTCAGGGAACTTGACTGTATTTGTTCCCAGAGTACTTTTGTTCACAGTCAAATACTCTGTAGAGCTGGAAACAGTCTTTAATTGAAAGGTTTTTTCTACAGCTCCAAAACAGGTCAAAGTACACTCGCAGATCTTTAAAATAACACCAATTACAGGAAAATGTTTGTGCTGAGGAGAAACAGCTTTTCCACTAACCATGTTGCTGGGCTGTTTTTGTTTTGTAGTGTGGATCACCTCAGGAGAGGAGCTTAAAGACTTTCCTGATGGTATTCCTGAGGTTCAGACCCATGACCCTGATGGTCATGTCAAATTTCAGACCACTTGCTTTTACAAAAGGAAAAAAAAATGAAACACATAAAGGAAGCCCTAACTGATGACATATAAAATGGCTTTGTGCTCTCCCTTGCGTTGAATGCACAGTAGAAGAGAATCCCTTTCTTTCTCAGGCTCAAGAGCACCCCTGTTTATTTCTCTCCTTCTCTACTTTCCCTTGAATTGCTTCCATTATGAGAGCAATTGCTGCCTTTTCTTTTTATAGGCTGCTCTGCAAACAGTTTATTCAGTTCATCAGCACAATTGCTGCTTTTTGGGTTCCTGCTTTCCAAATAAATTATCTCATTCCTCTGCAGATGTCTGTAACGTAAATCATCAGAACAAGGCAGGCTATACCCCCATCATGCTTGCTGCGCTTGCAGCTGTGGAAGCGGAGAAGGACATGGGGATAGTGGAGGAGCTGTTCAGCTGTGGGGACGTGAATGCTAAAGCCAGTCAGGTCAGTCATGAGACACTGTTCATGCTCCCATGTCTTTTTATCTTTCCTTCCACACTTCTATCTCCATCTGTTCAGCTTTTGCACTCATCCACTTTCATCCTCTGAGGTCTTTCATGTTTGTGTGTATGTTTTTGATTGCTGTATACAAAATGGAGCTGTGGAAGAATAGTTGAGCCTCAAGTCTGGATCTCTTCTAAAAATGAAGATTGCATGTTATATGAAAGAAGCATTACTGAATTTTGGGAACCATTTACAAATTCTGTACCATTTATCTCCTTCCAAGGAACTCCAGGTGTCTGGAAGCAGATCCGATATCTTCCATTAATTTAATAAAGAGCTATGTGAATGTGGGATATATTATGCATAAAAAGTATTTAAATAATTACAAGCAGAGCCTTTAGAGTGCTGTATAAAATAACTTTTTTTTCCCCCCCCAGAAGAAGCACAGTGCCAAAAATAGTAAGTGTGCATGCTTTGTCACTGATTGTCTGTGCGGTGATTTGGGCTTTCCTCTTCTTTCCATGCAGGCTGGTCAGACCGCACTGATGCTAGCTGTGAGTCATGGGCGGATAGACATGGTTAAAGCTTTACTGGCATGTGGTGCAGACGTCAATATCCAGGACGACGAAGGCTCTACAGCTCTAATGTGTGCTAGCGAACACGGACATGTAGAGATTGTCAAACTTCTGCTGGCTCAGCCTGGGTGTAATGGCACCCTGGAGGACAATGTGAGTTGCCTTTCTGCCAAACAGCTTCTCCACTCTGGAAGGTTTTTCTAATTCAGGGGTTTTTTGGATGCAGTGGAGAACTGCTGAAATCTACTTGCATGAATCTCTGACTCAACAGCACCAAAGTACCAATTGCATGAATCCTCTGCTTAGTGGTAACAAGTGCTGTGATTATTTGGCTAGTGCCTTTGCTTTTCTAACAGACCTACCCAGTAGCAATTTTTATGGTTAGGTGGTTAGTTAGATGGTTAGTTTTATGGTAGGTGTACAGTGGCCAGAACAGAAAAAAGGTTTCCTAGCTCATGGTAAAACATCTTCCCTTCTCACATTCCTTCTCTCTTTCCCAGGAGTCTTCCAGTTTTCAGTTAGGATCTTATCTAGTGACTTAACAGCCTTGCCGTGTTGCTTTTCTTGTGTCTAGGGCAAACATCAGCCCTACAGGTCTCTTCACAGGATGTTCGCATAGTATCTACACCACGACTTTTGAAAGTACAGGTTTGGTCTCATTGTCCTGACAAAAAAAAAAAGATACAGGCTGTAACTTCAGTGCCAAGCAAGACACTTGCCTGTTTCTTGTTTGCAAGGATCACTGCAGCCTAAACTATCAGCAGACAATTTGATCTGTAGGCTTCTCAAGCTTGAAAATGTTGACTTAGCTGGTTTCTTGCCAGTACTCTGTTCTTATTAACGACATCACTTTTTGGGTACATTTCCATTCTTCCTATTACTTTACACACTGAGCGCTGAAATGGAGCCTGGATTTGGGATCTGGGAGGGCAGTGGGTGGTTATTTGTTGAAGCTGTTGCAGAGAGGCAGAGACATCATTTCTGTTTGTTCACTCACCTGCTGCTGGAGCCGGCTCTGTTGCCCGATGGTGCCAGTGGTGTGTAACAGCTGGCGTGGGTGGAAAATGTTAAGAAGGCCTCAGCGTAACAAACACTTTTGGGGGCAATCTAGGTTACTGCGGCTTGGATGCTGTTCGCACTATTATTCACCAAGTCACTAATTAAAGTCTTTATTGGGAGATGACACTTAACTGCTCCTGTAGGCAGCTTGATACTGTTTCCCAAAGCTTGTCTGCTGCTTTTTTTTTTTATAATGGGTTTGTCTGTGCTATGAGATTATGAGATTTTTAGCATTCCCCTAGCTATTCTGAATGTGACAGTGACGCTTTTCCAGTCAGCATGATCAGTAGTAAGCTGAGCTTCATCCTACTGATGCATGCCACTCTGACAGTGATTCAGCATCTCTCTTTAAGAACTTGCCTTTTCCTGGTGTTGACTGTGGAGCATTTGTAGTGCATTATAGTGCACTGTAGTGGACATCTCTTCTAGCTCCCGGTCTGCTCAGGACAATTAGATTTATGTATAATCACTCCCTGTAGTCTCATAAGAAGACTTTCACTTGGATGCTGTCCATCGTGTCCCACGCTGGAAAAAGGGTTTACAGTTTTCTTACACTGGTGCTGACCTCTCTAATACCAGTGCTATGGCAGTGGCTGGAAAACCTGCTCCATTCAGAGAGCCAACAGAAGAGGCAATCTCTATGAGAGTACATTTCAAATACTGGCACTGTTGTGGATTCTGTGCAGAAGAGCCAAAAAAGCCAGGCAGTGTACCAGCAAGCCACTGTGAGTTTTGTGCTGAGATTATAGCTGCCTGCCTTGTCATTTAAACACCATTGTAGAGTAGGGGCTTGTAGCCATGTGATGCACCAGTTTCAGGAAGGAAAGGAAGCAAGGAATGCAGAATTGGGGATGTGGCAGCTTCCTACAAGTATGCCACTCTGACAGCTCAGAGGTTCACATCACAGGTTGTCTGACATCTGCTTCTTCCTGGACCATAGTCGAAAGGGAAAAGAGCAGGTCAATAAATTACCCTTTCAGCAAAAGCACTCTTTGCTTCTAGCAGCCTCAACAACTATGGTTTCTGAAAGCGATAATGTCTTCTGAGAAACTGAGGTGACAGTATTTGGCCAGGAAAATCCATCTGTTTGTAGTTAAACTTCCATCATGGAGCATTTGGAATTACGAATACAACTGCTCTTAGTGTTAATGGGAGCTATAATACAAAAATTATCATTGTAACACAGCAATTATAATGATATTTGATTAGCATTTGTCCCTCCCTTATCTTCTCTTCCACTCCTCACTGACATGGTAGTTTCTCTCAGGCAGCCAAGTCTTCTGAAATTGCTGGTCTTACACAGCACTACATGTAACGTTATTGTGATAATGGCGTGCTCATTCTTCCTCAGCAATAATCAAGACTCCTTGTTGAGAGAAATTATGAGGCCTCTGACAATTGGACTGCCTCATAAAACAGCAGTGCAAGGCTTATTGTCACTTAATTATAATAAAAGAAATAAAACAAGACTCTAAATTAAACCAACTGTCTACCTGAGCAGTAGGGACTCCACTTCCTAGCTTCCCTTCTCTGGGGGCTGATGGGGCTTTTAAAGAGATCTGTTAATGCACAGAAGCACTGATTCTTCCTTTCTTCTCTCAGGATGGCAGTACAGCACTCTCAATAGCCCTGGAAGCTGGACATAAGGACATAGCAGTTCTCCTTTATGCCCATGTCAACTTTTCCAAAACCCAGTCACCGGTTAGTACACAATCTTCTACAGTTTATGTTTTAACTTGCTGCTCCTGAACATAATAGTAAAACATAAACCTGGCAGTTGTACAGCAGTGCAGCACATTAAATTTTGAATTTATTCACAGAATAATTTTTATGCTGTTAAGTGGAATGTACATTTTTGAATAGAGGTTGTCTGCAGAAGGCTGAACCGTGGCTGAAGGATACCTCCTCCTCCTCCTCCCTTTTATCTGGGGGTAAAGATAGCTCACTAGCAGGGTTCACTGACTCTGGCTAGCATGCAGAGGTGCTGTTGCATCATTGGAATGCTAATTATTGACCTGATCACCAAAACACAGCTGTTCCTGGTGCTGTCTTAGGTGTTCTGGCAACTGTCCACTTGCTCTCTGAGCCACAACTGGCTCTTATGATAAACTGCTGCTAAATGTTTCACTGTCTAAACAACATGCACTCTCGGTTAGTAGGCTATATGATAGCTGGCACCATTCTTCCTAAAATGAAAGAAAAAAAAAAAAGAAAAAAGAAAGATTAATCTGTGCAATTAAATGGCAAGGGATTGAACAGAGTGCTTGTGAGTGCTGTGTTCTCATACAGCTGGCTGAAATAATTTCCCTTTGATTAACTGTTCTTTCCTCTTTTCTAGGGTACTCCTAGGCTCAGCAGAAAGACATCTCCTGGTCCCACGCACAGAGCCACATTTGAGTAGTAGTGCATGAATATCTATAAAAATCTCTATGCCATCTTTAAGCTGCTAAATGTTACTGTTTTACTGAGACAGATACTGAATGTAATTGTCTTGTGCCTGAACTCACCAGCAAAGTGAAAGCAGAGATCTAGTGCTAAAGATAGAAAACTGTAAACTTGAAGCAAGAATATAGTTAAGTAGTGCTCAGCTGAGAATCTTAGCCAGAACTGTGCTTTTGCTCACCTACTTGTCTTTCCGTACATTGGCATAAATCCTGTTTTTCTTTGCTATAGATTATCCTTTCCTATGTTATGTGCAGCCTAAGGCTTCTAAAGCTATCCATGCAGGAGTGTCCCAGTGGCTTGTTTTTAATAATTCTAAAACATGCTTATATTTACTGTGCCTAGACTTTATCACAGAAAACTTTCATAAATTTCATTCCAACATTATTTTGATGTTTTTAATTACTTTGAAATTCAGAAGTTGCAGTTGCTTATATAGTCAGCTCCGTGGATCCCGAGCTGGTGGGTGAGTGGGTAGGTATTGGGGATAGATCCTCTTGTCAGGTCTGAAGTTCACTAAGTAAGTTTTTGCTAATTGGGGATAATGTATAACTTTTTATATGAAAGATACTAGTATCTATAAAATTAACTCGCACAGTGTTTTCAACATTTTATATTCCTTAATAATTAAAAGCTACATGAAGAATTACATGTCCTGTTACCATATTTTTATTAACTGTGTCAGTGTATAAGCTCCATACATGTTTATTGGAGAGTAAAATTAGAGGTACCAGCTGTATATTCCCCTTGAGTGGAATTGAGCGAAGTTGTCGGTGCGTATTTATGGAATGCTATTACCTTGTCACATTCACTTTAGTCATGTGTATTGAAATGTTTGAAGTGCCTTAGACTCTTGCCATATTTTCAGAATAAAATTTCATTATGCTGTTTTACTCCTCTCCTGTTCTACATGTGATTTGTCATCATCAAGAAATGCTGCAAATTGCAACTGCAGCAGCAAAACAGGGTAGATTGCCAAGTCAAAGCAGGGAGGACTGGATAGCTCAGCCCTTGGGGGCTGCTGATGTGAACAGCATCAGTGTCCAGACTACCTTTTTGCTGCTGACTGGCAGAATAGAAAACTTTGCCCAAGATGATCTGCCTTCACTGGTCTTGCATGCGCTGCGAAGGTTGGACCCTTTGCTGTTGGGGAGAGAAGTGCCTTCTCTCTCAGCCATGTAATGTATCATGGGAGGCACCAAAGGATGGTGTTCAAGTGGTTTGCTTGAACTGGAAAGTAGTTACCAACTGAAATAAAAGCCTTTGAGCCTTATCTTCCAACAATGCTGGAAGCGTGGTGAAGGAGATGCTTTTTAGATGGCATTGGAGCAAGTCCTAAGCTAGGCTACCTGCCTGACAAGACAGGGAAACAGACCTCTGTGCCTTCCTTCAAGGAACCTAAACACTTCTGTTCTTCTGTGTCCTTCCTTCTTCCCTCCCCAAATCTTTATCAAACAGCTTTTCCTACATAGTCCCTTTGAAGCAGGGACCTACTGAAGCCATCCTCTCCCCACTGGGCTTACATGGACTTGGTGGCTTGGACTGCAGAGTTTCTGTGAGCTCTGTCAGAGCTGGTTTGGTCCAGCTCTGCAGGTGCTGTGTGATACCAGTGTCAGGCTGGTACCGCAGTGCTTGTGAGTGTCCCATGGGCAAAGGGCAGCTGAAATATCTCTGCTAGAAGAGGTCATGTCTTAACATAGCAGTCCCGAACAAGCCCACACTCCCCACTACCTTGAGGTCAGTCAGTTTTTATTATTGCACCCCTCTGGGCAACTTTCCTTCTCATTCTTCACTTAGGATCTAATTTTGTTTGGATGCTGTCTCACTTGGGTCCTACCTGCTAGTTAAAGAGGTATGTCACCGACTTGTCAAATTGCTTTGAAAATAAGGTTTTTAACTCTGATACCAGACTGATGGCAAACAGCAGCAGCAGCTGTTTGTAAAAAATCAAATAGAAAAAAATGCCCCTCTCTTTGCCAGCCATGCTCAGTCAGAGACGGTGAGTGCAGGCCGTCCTGTGCAGGAGGGAACTGAGCTGTGCCCCACACATGTATCCACCCAATGGCCTGAAAGTTGGTCACACATAGTGCGTGACACCAATAAATTCCTTGTTCACTTAAAAGCCAAGTAGGTTTCTTGTTCAGCAGAATTAATGCAAGTTGGATCTCTCTGCCTTGGGCATGTCAAGAGTGGCTTTTGTTCCATTTTTAGATCTGTTGATCTGTCACCTCTTGCCACTTGCCAATTTTAACAAGTGTCTGGAAAACAAAGTAAAGATAATCTGTTCTTGTTTTATGAGTATAGAACAAGACATAGTACTGGAGTTGAACAAATCAAGCTGATGAAATGGAGAAAAAGGATGACTGCTTTAATATTCCTCCAGAACTCACTCTAATTTTACAGAAGATCCAGTTCACTTATTTATACATGCTCACCTGTATCTAATCAATTAAATTCTTGTCTAGTGGAGAGACATTATATTGCCAGGACAGAATTTGGACCAGGGACAGATTTCTACTTTCAGTTTTACCAATAATATAATTTGTATTTAGCACTGCTTTGACCAAAAACACTCTAGTTGTGCTTTCTTAAGGAAGTTAGTAATCATACTTTCAACTCTAGCTTATATCTCATGACAGTGTTTTAGGTAGTCCTGTGAGGAGTAGGGAATTGTACTTGATGATCCTCATGAGTCCCATCCAACTTGAGATGTTCACAGAAGCACAGAATGGTTGAGGTTGGAAGGGACCTCTGAAGGCCATCCAGTCCAACCACCCTGCTCAAGCAGGGACTCCTAGAGCACATGAACCAAGATTTTGTCCAGACAGTTTTTTAATATCTCCAGGGAGGGATATTCCACAACCTCTCTGGCCAACCTGTTCCAGTGCTCAGTCACCCTCACAGTGAAGAAGTTCTTCCTTATGTTCAGGTGGAACTTCCTATGCTGCAGTTTATGCCCGTTGCCTCTCATCCTATTGTTGGGTGCCAATGAGAAGAGTCTGGCCCTGTGCTCTAGACACTCTCCCTTTAGATATTTATAAACATTAATCAGATCCCCTCTGAGTCATCTTTTCTCCAGGCTGAACAGGCCCTGCTCACTCAGCCTTTCCTCACATGAAAGATGCTCCAGCCCTTTAATCACCTTAGTCGTCTAGACCAGGACACGCTCCAGGAGTTCCATGTCCTTCCTGTTCTGGGGAGCCCAGAACTGGACACAGTACTTGAGGTGGGACCTCACCAGGGCTAAGCAGAGGGGGAGGAGAACCTCTCTCAACCTGCTGGCAACACTCTTCCTAATACAATCTAATACAAGGAGACCATTAGCAAATGTTCTATGATTCTATGACAGCAATTTTAAAACCTGTAGCAATCCCAAACATAAATACAGGCTGGG
>NW_010290736.1:0-3717 GCF_000700745.2 Antrostomus carolinensis | reverse complement strand
AGGTGCACTGGACCAGAGGCCCGTCTGCAGCTGGTGGAAGTCCCCATGCTGGAGCTGGGAGCTGTGCCCAAAGGGGTCCATGACTCAATGGGAAGCTTTGGAACATCTTGTTCCTGGACTTCCAAGCCAAGAAGAGTGGCAGAGGTGAACTGACTGCAACCCCTATTCCCTGCCCCCTGTGCCGCTGCGGGGGAGAAGGTAGAGAAATTGGGAGCAAAGTGATTTGAACCCAAGAAGAAGGGAGAACTGGGGAGAAGATGTTGTAACATGTGGTTGTTACGTCTCACTGCACTACACGGATGAATGGCAATTAATTAAATTGATTTTTCTTCCCCAAGTTGAGTCTGTTTTGCCCTTGATCATAACTGGTGAGGGAACCCTCCCTGTCCTCATTCTAATGTGACCTCTTGGTTGTGACTCCCTTCCCGTTTCAGTGCATGGGGGGAGTGAGTGCAGGACCACATGGTCTACCTGTGGTTTAAACCACCACAGATGGCAAAACTAGGGCTGCCACCGCGGTGGTGGTGTTCAGAGAGGAGAGTGAGAGGGGCAGTGTGGGGAAGACAAGCGGGATAAATCGGTGAGTCAGGAAAGCGATGAACAGACATGCCCATAGGAGGACCAGGCAAGTATCCACACCATTTTACCACGTGTCTCCATGTAGATCTGTTTCTGAAGAGGTTTAATAACAGGCATTAAAACACCAGCTGATTTGAAATGAAAAAAAAAAAAAAAAAAAGGTGCACATCAACACATTTTTATGCAGATCACCTCAGAATGACCAAGTAGCAAAGTATAAATAAGCCTTAACTCTAAAATTTGTTCAAATCGCTGCTTGCCTACAGTGAATCAGGGGTGATTCCTGTTTAGTCGTTAATCTAAGGGAAAAATGAGCTGAGGATATTTTACAAACTGATGTTTTATTCCCTCAAAGTATTTTGTAAATTGTGTTGAAAACAGTTGAAAGGTGCTGAGGTGTTTCTATTTGTGGGATATTTCATTTTCTTTTTATGATTTCCGATATGACTCTTAGGTCCCTATTGTGTCTAAAATAAAACCACAGGCAGTTCCACTGAGCCTTCTTAGTTTTATTTTAAAAAATGACCAATGTGTTAACGCACAAGTTGGCTGAGGTGGTATGACAGAAGTTTTCATTATGATGTGATGCAAAAAACTGATCTACCCTAGCTCTCATAGTGCAGCTTTTGAGTAAACAACACCAAATCACCACAATCAAGGGTAAACGTCTAATGTGTCTTTGACAATTACAAGAAGTGCTGTAAAAATAATGTGGATTAAGCGTAACACAATTGCTTGCTGGCACAGGGCCTGTGCAGGGAGCACATGCTGCTGTGGGAGAGGGAAGATTTTTCCTTCTTGGGTCCATTTCTTTCTGCTGGGATTGTGGAGGGGAAGTGCTAAAGGGTAACCCTGAGGTTTTTAGAGTGGAATAACATATGGTAGCATATGTTTTGCCCCTCCCTGGGCACCCTGGGAGGAGATACTCGGGGCTGGCTCCAAAGGGTCTGCCAGCCAAGCCCTCCACACCTCCTTATTCAGGGAGAGCCAGAGGCGTCTTCAGATGCAGTCCAACAGGTATCAAATCTGACAGCAGAACCCTGCGTAAAGGGTGTGATAGGCCAAAAGCAATCAGCCAAGCAAATCTGTGTTAGGGCTTGCTTTCAAGGTCTCTTCTTTGTACTAATCTCTCTTTAATTCTGTGTACAGCTGGCACACAACAAAGGCAGCAGGAAGCCTGTGTGGGCATGCAATGATACCACTTTGCTCATCACTATGAGCCTTGGCACAGGAAGAAGTCTTGTCTGAAGAGGAATAAATATTAACTTTTAGTTATCAGAAGTTGTTTTATTGTCATTTTTAAACAGCTTAAAGCATAAAAAGAGGTACCAATCAGCAGCCATGGGGCTGTGAGGGGAAGGTACAGTGGGTTTGCTTAAGTTTCTCTGACACACAAGTTTTCATGTTGTGTAATAACTTTGTTATTTTCTGAGAAGCAAGTTTTGCTCCTGCAATGAGTGTGTGGAGTATGATTTGAATGAGATCTGGTTAAAAATGTGGATCACACATTAAAAAGGCAATGTAAAGTGTCAACTGATAATAAATTTCAGGCAGAATGCAATTACATCTGAATCTCTTACTTCCTGGGAATGCGACTGAAATAAATATTTAAGGAATTTGATTTTGGAATGAACCACAGATGTTACAGGCTCACCCTTTGTGCTAGAGCCAGCTCTGGACACAGGCAGGTTGCAGTAACTCTCAAAAGGTCTTCAAATGACAGAGGATTACAGAAGAAGTAGCAAAAAGGCATACAAATCCCTGATGTTACATAAATACTGGCTGGAGTGCGCTTCACAGCTAGCAAGCAAATATTTAACAGGAAACCCCAATGGCTCCTTCCATGGCATCCTGGCAAGAAGAATTTCCTTTTGTATTTTTATAAGCTGACCTGGCTCACACATAAGTGAAGCCCCCAGGAGACTTCCTTCTTTCTCTTTTGAGCTTTTGACAGGGAAAAATTGCAATTGATGTGATCTAAAGCAGCTACACAAGAAACTGGGAGCATGTTTGAAACGTGGTATCTGGGCACTGTTAGCTCTAGGACACGTTTGCAGTGGCGCAAGGCCATGCAGTTCCCAAATCACTCCCATCTCATCTAATGCATTCAGACCCCATTGCCAGCATGCCTGCGTTTGTATGTTTGTATATGTTTGCTATGCTGGTCAAGGTCCACACAAATCTTAGTGTGGCACTGAGCTTCAACTAACCAATCCTGTGCAGAAGGTCTCATCAGCAGCTTTTTTCTGAAATTTTCTTTTTTCCTTTATTTTCTATTTTTATGGTGAAGATCTATGTTTTGATGAAGTGCTATGTAGACTTTTGAATTATTGGAAGCCTGAAAAGATGCCTGTGAGAACAAAGATGCTAGGGTTGGGGTCAAAGTCAAAGTCAAGGCAACCCATGGCAGCAATGCCCTCTGAAATTAATCCTGCTGCTGCCTCTTCTCCCATCATCCCTCACACAGCATGCAAACAATGGGCACTGGAGTCACTCTTTAAATGAGTTACATCAATTACTTCAGTGTAAAATATTAAGTACCATCTATGTCCAACACACCATTCCACTCTTCTGTATATGACTGTTTTTTCCACCAGCCTTTGGAATTCAGAAATGTAAAACTGTTCACAGTTGGCATTTTGTTTGAAAATGATCAAACAAAATGTTTCAAATAGAAGCTGGGTCCTGGGCAGCACCACAGAGTAAATGCATATGTAATACACTTCCTGTTTTTGATGCTCTTCCGTTTAATTTATTTGCAAAACCATGTGGAATACATAGATACTCAGAAGCTTTCACATGTTATTTTGTATTAATGTAAATAATATATTATAAACTGATAAACAAATGGAGAGCGATATGGCAGATAAAAGAAATTATGACCGTCTTTTGAATCTAGGTTCAAAACTGGGGAAGTTGGAAACAAAGGACAGTGTTTTTAAAGCACTTATGTAAAACAGGATCTTGTGTCTTAGAATTCACAAAATATTCAAATGGCAATGGAAAGTGACTGTCTCTCTTCACCCGGTATACAGTGATGCTAGGGCAAATATGCTCCTAGCAAATATGTCTTAGGTGCCTGAAGCTAGGTGGGATGACTCTGGGCTTTAGAACATATATATATATATATATATATAT
>NW_010290735.1:0-18866 GCF_000700745.2 Antrostomus carolinensis | reverse complement strand
TGTAGTGAGGTGGTTGTGTGTCTTTTCTCCCCGGTAACTCGTGATAGAACAAAAGGCCATGGCCTTAAGTTGCGCCAGGGGAGGTACAGATTGGATGTCAGGAAAAATTTCTTCACTGTAAGGGTTCTCAGGCACTGGAATGGGCTGTCTAGGGAGATGGTTGAGTTACCATCCCTGGAGGTATGGCTAGATGGGGTGCTCAAAGATATGGTTTAGTAGTGGACAGGTATGGTTGGGCTCGATGATCTCAAAGGTCTTTTCCAACCAGGTGATTCTATGATCACTTGTTCCACCAGAACATGACATTTCTATGAGACTAAAGTCAATGACTTTTACTTCTTTTGTCCTGTAATTTTCTCCCTTAGTACTTCTTTATCCTAAATTTAGCTGCTACCTTGGTAGTCTTTACTGATGCATTCTGGTGTGCAGTCTCAAATTTCTGTGCCATTCTAGTTTTGAGGTGGCAGCTTTGCTGACGTTTATTTTTATTATAACCTAATTTTCTGTGCTCTGGATTGTATATATCTTTACCAAACTTGACCGTTTCTGTCCTTAATTCTAGTCATTCTAGTTTCTCGGCCCAGCTAGATTCATCAAGACTCTCCATGTTTTGACTCATCTTGTCTGTTGTCTTTATAGTTTTCTGTTCTTAAGTGTTGGCCACATATTATGATGCTACCTCTACCAGGTTATTCACAAGGCATTTGCTTGCTCTGTTGTTTTACTCATAACTTTCCACCTCAGGATGAATGGTAATTACTGTCAAAATGTTCTCATGAACAGAAATCCTGTGAACATGTAGACTATCATTTGGATTTCTGTAAACTTACAGAGATATTACTATCATAACTATAAATGTTGGTAAAGAAGCTCTCCTGTCTTACTCCTTTTCCTTAGGGAGATAACCCTTAAAGTATCTTGTGAAAATTTATTAGCTTCTTCTCTACGCACAGTATTTTAACATGAAAAAATATGTTGCTTGTCCTTTAATTTAAGAGCAAGTTGCTCCTGAATCTTGGTTTCAATTATTGAAGTTTTCTATGTGAGGATTTCCATAAATTGCCTTGATATGTAAATAGTGGAGCAAAGCTGCCTTATACTTTTTACTAATCCTGCAATTACATTCCGTAGAGCATTTTTATTTTCCTTAATATGAAACTAAATCCTCCTCTCACCTACTCCTTTACATAACCAATGCACCAAGAATTATGGACATGACAGCTAAATCCAGCTTTTAAATCCCAGGCATAGTATCTATGTGTTATTACTGCTCACTGTTGGTTTCTGAAAAGCTGTAAGCAATGCAATATCTTATTAGTTAATTTGAAAATAGTTTCTCAAGGGATTGTACAGCTTATGTGCATCAGGTCCCTACCAATCCACTTAAAGCGTAAATTCACCAGACTGAGAAACTCAGTGTGGCATTAGATCATATTTGCTGAAGCAGAAACATTCATTTCCCTGTAAAGTACCAAGTTAACATTCTTGATCTAGCAGAAGTTATACTGAAAACACTCTTGAACGACATTTTCTGGAGATGGTAAATCCCACTTGTCTGAAAATAAGAGCTCTCATTTTGTAATTGTTTTTATTTGTAATATACTAAAACCTGCTTTTTTTAATCTTAAATAAAATATCTTTATTATGTTGCATAAGCTAACAGAAGGGATATTTTTTTGCAATTCAAATGCCCCGTTACTCTTGAAATTTCAGTGTTATTGCTCTTTGTTTATTTAATTAATTAACTTGGGGTGGGGGGAGGAGGACTGAGAATGAAATCTTTGAGACAAAATACCTATCCAACTCAAATATCTGAAACTTGATTATTGATGTTCTGAGGAGCACCACTTGAGTTTGGGATGAGCTTGACCCTAAAAGGCAAATTCAAACATCCTTGGAAAGCTGAACTTTGATTCTGTGTTTAGGATATCTCAGCATACTGCATCACTTTAAACCTGCCTGCACAGTACTGAAACCATCTCACTTGGTGAATATTCATTCAAATTGATGTTTCTGGCTTTTCTGGTATTCCAGTCGAGAAGAAAAAAAAAAATAAAAATTGTGTACCACAATAACATGAAATATCCACCCGTTTCCATTTCTCCACAACAGCATTGCATAAAGCCACCACCACATAACCTTCTTTATAGATGGTATCAATTCATTACATACAATCTAAGTATGACATAATACACAGAATAACCAGTGAATTTATAAAGTGCATCAGAATTTTAAAGGTGCTTTCTCTATAATATACTATTAAATTACTCTGATGAAATTCCGTGTGGCTAGATGTCTCTTGGTGGCTGAACTCTGCCGCCGCTGCAGTAGCTATACTTAGCACAGAGATGCTCTCACTGTAGTTTGCGCACAGGTGTGTGTGCCTTTGAAAACATCAGCAGCACATGGGAACAGATAGCATACAGCACCGTGCAAAACTTACCGGCGTCTCGAGGACCATGTCTTCTCACAGCTGGGGTACCATGTGTGCCAGAGTCTGTCCCTGTTTTATGCTGCCGTGGAAGCAAAGGACTGTTTCACCGCTGCTCTTTCATGTCTACATTCAGGCGAAGTGTGCCGAGGACTGTGGTGAGCCCTCTGTTTTCCGTTACAATTATACCCCAGAAAAACTAAAAGTGCTACGAGGAGTAGCATGTGAGAGGAAATTCTGAGTTTCAGCGTTCCACTACGTAGGTGTCTTGTGCTGGGCTGACGGGTAGTGACTGGGAACTTCCATTCCTGTCCTTCTTCAGTTAAAGTGAAACCAAAGATGTTTTGCCATTTTCTCTACATAGAGGGTTATAGGAATTTACATGCTAGTTAAGACCAGTGTACAGATGTTGTAAAGGAAAGGCAGTAGGTTTTGGGCAGGCTTTTCTAACTGGTTTCTTTCTTATATCTGCTGCTAAAATTTCTCCAAAATTCTGGTTTTGGCTTGGTATGATTTTAGAGCAACATCTCTCAAATGTCTTAACCAACACTCTGGAAATAAACTTTTGACATTTTTTTTTATCAGTTTTCATTTGTCCATTCTTTATATGTGATTATTGCACAGTAATGTCCACAGTGTACCAAACATTCTTCAGCAGCTCAGGTAAATCATACAGAAAAAATACTAGATGTATTCTGGCTGGAAACCTGAATCGGTTTCCCAAATTGTATTGTATTCTGGATAAGTAAAATAAGAAAGAAGGAATTCTCTTTATTCCATATGTCTACAGTGTGAAATATTCCAAGCAGAGGTAAATCAGGAAATAGCAAAAGAAATTTTCTAGATAGGTAATGTTAGTTTGTAGTTAATGAAGACAGTGTGTCAGTGGTGAGATGTTTTTTGTTTTGTTTTCTATGGAGTTTTGTATAAAGGTATAGAAATTTAATTAAGCATGTAGAAATAAGGAGACTAGGGAACCTGGACAGTTGACAAAGGAAATGAGGAAGAAAGCACAAAGGTGACCGAAACAGATGATGATACCTTTATGGAAACGGAGTTGGCATTTCCATAGAGGAAATGTGGAGGAATAATTTAGAAAGGGAAGGGAAGGTAACAAGACAGGGGTATGGTTATGTGCTAGTAGAATACATTTGGAAGAGGTTAGTGGAATACATTTAATTTAGTGCTGCATGGGGCATGGTATCTGAGTTGAACAATAATAATGGATAGGAAGGATGTGACTTTACAAATGACATGCGTGTTTAGATGAGATCTGAGAAGTGGATGTTGGAGAAGTGAGTGACTGAGGAGCACATAATGAATCCCTTAATCAGAGATTTGTCTGAAGTGATGGAAAGAAAGGATGGGGGGTGGGAGTAAGGCCGATTTGAAAGCAAATATCAACAATATTGAATTTTACAATGAACTGTTGTCACTGTTCAGTGTCTCTGCCTGCATTTCGTAGTGCACGATGGGGCTTCAAATAGTTCTGAGATTTTCTTCTGCGCCTTCTAATGTCTGAACTAATTTTAATTTAAATCTAAGGCTGCCCAGTGTGATTTGTGAACAATATAAATCTCTAACTATAAATTATCATATACCAGTGCTTTCAAATAAAAAAGAATCTTTTACATAGGAATCATAAGAAGTAAAACAATACTTACTTTGCATTTCTTTACAGCAGCATTGCACAGTGGTTCTGCCATCCAGCCTTTCCTGGTGGGTGGACTTCCAGCTATTTCACTCTATGATTTTTGTCATGTGTCTTGCCTCCTTCCCCTTAAAAACAAGGAGTGCAATGGATTACTATTCAGAACATGAACACTGTTATTTGCCACTGAAAATATGTTGTAGTATCAGAATAAAATTTGACATGCATAGTTTTAGAGAAAGGAGGGTCATAAGAAGGAGGAAATAGCACAAATGATGGTATTACAAAAAAGGGAAAAGGCTGAATTTTAAATATTAGGTGCCAAGAGAAGGGCAATAAGAAAGGAGTTGGAAGGGTTAAAGTCTCCCACCCCCAAACTCCTAATGACAGCAGTTTTGTAATAGTCATTAAAAAGCAATATGTAGTAAAAGGTCAATAATATTTATATTGCTAAATTGACTGGTTATTAAACTGCATGCTGAAAACTCTTTAACAAAAGTTTTGGAATTTAGAATTTTATTCCTTAGTTATGATGATAGAAGAATAATAAATCTTCTTTTCTTCTTGAGAAGTATTATGGCAACATAAAGGAAAGAGACAGCACAATCATATCTCATCAGAATGATGGATAAATCTTAACTATATATGTTTAATAACTGCATAACTATCTTAAATGTGACACAAAAATAAATAATATAGAGAAACTGGCAACCATTCTGTTGACACCCAAGATAAAAAGGACTGAAGAGAATCCAAGTTTGAACTGTTTCAAGACACATTGTATGATAAACACGGAGATAATATCACCACAGACCAACTTCAAAACAGACTCTTTTAGGTTTTTAGTAGGACTTGGGGTTTTTTATTTATTTATTTAAAGACACATTGTATGATAAACACGGAGATAATTCACCACAGACCAACTTCAAAACAGGCTCTTTTAGGTTTTTAGTAGGACTTGGGTTTTTTTATTTATTTATTTTTTTTCTACAGGAAATTTACTGTTGCTGCATTACTAAGCTGAACTTTGTTGTGATTAGTACCACTGAGTAGGGTGCAGGTGTGTGTAGTTTCAAGGCTTGCTTCCCTCCCTCCTCTAAATATGACATTAAAATGGAGCTGTGAGTGTGCTGGCTGGTACCAGCCTTGCGGGTCTGTTACAGCTGAAGTGCTTTTCCTGCAGTGATAGTACTAACCTGAGTTGATTTTCTTTGAGCAGGTATTTCTTTAGCACCAAGACCTCTACCTTTTTCAAATTTGAATTACTCACTGGAATTAAATACTGGGGGAGCTTGACAGACAAGTGAAATAAGCACACAGAACTATTTCCCTTGAAAATCAGACAAAAAAAACCCCAAACCCTACTTATTTGCACAAAAAATGGTATGGGACTAAATGTTTAATTTTTTTATATTACACTAAGTAGGTTAAGAGTCAGTAATGAGAGCAGTAAAGACTTCATGGCCATAAGGAATTAAAGACTAAAACTTCATATACTTGTAACTTCAAGACTCAGTTTTCCAAAGTAATTAGATATCATCAGTTAATTTTGTTTTCAATTAGTAGTTGATCAATCTCTTAATTTAAGCCAACTTTAAAAAAAAACTTCTGGGACTACTGTGATCTCAGTTAATCTATGGGTTATTTAAAATCAAAGTAACTGTCTGTTTTCAAAGCAAAATCCAATTTCTTTGATTTTTCATTACACAAACAGAAGGAAATATCAGAAGTAAGCAAGAAATAAAAAAATGCAATTTTGAGTTGTAAGTACATTGTTCTGTCACTTTTATATGATAAAAGGTTTTTCCATATTAATAATATCAATGGAGAAATGATGCTTCACTTCCTTCCTAACAGCTGCAGATTTTGCCTGGAACTGAAGTGAAAATGTTAATAAATATAAAATGTTTTTTTATAAATATGTTACTGATTCGGGAGAGCTTCTTCAATGACTTTGAGGATGAAGATGACTTCTGTATAAATAATTCAAATGACAGGCCTTCCAAGCTCTGCTGCATCAGAACCTAATGCAATAGGAGCATACAATTGTATTTAGATTGTGTTATTAGTAAACACAGTCTGGAAAGCCAGCTATGTTTATGCAGCTTCTTTGTAAAGAGGTATTTTTTCAGTAAGACTTGAAGTGCTCTAGTACTGAAGATGCTGACTTCCCATTGTAGGTGTGGTGGTATCACCTTTTGCTTTTCCTGTCTCCTCATGCAGATAATAAATAAGTCCAGAGCAGGACATAACAACTCTCTTGCCTGAGAATCAGAGAAGCCCTCTTAATGCCGTAATCTAGATGTGATCCACGTGCAGTTACCAGGCAGTTTGCCTTGACTTTCAGCATTAGCAAGATGTGACCTTTTGTAGCTGCTGCATTATGAATTAGGTATATGCATGGGTGCAATCAGCACTTACTCTGTCATTGCTTAATGCCTCTCGCAGCCACATATCACACTTGAAAAGACTGAATGGACTCAGTTTAGGCGGAAGCTGAATGTGCCCATATAAGGGTTAAGCTAGGCTGTGACTTCAAAAAACTGCAGGCAGCCAGCTTCCCTTTCTGTAAAGAGAGCAGCTTCCTGCTAGCACAGATACTGCAATATGCCACTGTGTATATAAAGTGGAAACCCCCATCCTCTTCAAAATTTTAGATAGTGGAACCTGCAGCAAGTGTGAAAATACAATGGTATGTTTATTTTTGGAGAAGTGGGAAACTACTGTGGGAGTAAAAGGTTCTCATGGGGTTTTTTCACCATCCACCCAGTTACTTGTATACAGTGGTTTGGAGGAAAGGACGAAAAAGCTAATGAAATACCAGAGAAATCACTGAATTTTGGGGGATATTTTTGCAGAACTTGGTATTAGAGAATATATACTTGATGTTAGACAATATAGCAGTAGTGTCTGTTCTGCTGCATCTTCCTTGTTGAGATATGATAATATTAAAATAATGCCTCAAATATAGTTTTTAAAGTTATAGATGCTATTTATTATTGATTGCAAACAGTTGTGAGTTTTCCTAATATAAAACCCCCATATATTCTTCAGGTATAAAATTAGAGGCACTATACTTCCCAAGAAAGCTGTAAGAGTGCTGTTGAACAAAAGATGTGTCTTACTGGATAGACTGTGATTAGTATTTCTAATTGTGATCAAAGACATAATTGTTTTTTGTCATTAGAAGTCACTGACCTTGGAAGGAAACACTTTCCCCCTCTGTTTTTGATATGTGAAGATTGACTCCAAGTGTTTGGCAACAGACAAATGAATTATCAACATTCATCAGTGCTATTGATTCTACTGTTAGAAAAATGGACCTTTAGAAGAGGAGGACAGGAAATCCAGAGAAATTAAGTCTTTTGTTTCCAATTAGTTGAGGACTGTGAGACAGTTGGATCACAAAAAATGTTTGCCAGGTAAGAAGTTGTCACAGTGTGGGTTCTTGGAAGTCCAGCAAGTTGACTGACATCTGAGAGATGGAGCAGTGATGGGAAATGGTGCTGAGACCTTTTCAGTTGGCTGCCTCTTGGGGCTACTTGCTGTGTTTTAGTCCTGGGCCACAGATAAGAAACCTCAGTGTTGTCAGCACTGTGGTGTTGATAGAGAAGTTAGTTAGATTTATCTGGTACCCTGCTGCATCTGCAGTATTTCCAAAACACCAGAGACTGCTGCAGTGACTGTTACAGACCATGGCTCTGCCAGCAGGTCCTGCTTTGGGGAAATACTGACCTAGAACAGGGAGCTGTTTCTGGATTTTCTTTGCATTTTGCCACAAGGGAGAAGATGCTAGTCATGAGAGAGCAAATGCCAAGCAGCGTGTTCTAATATAGGATGGGTAGCAATTTGGCCTGGAAAAGGTGGCTATTAATTCATTATTCTATGACTCTGCTATTACTCTAGGAAGGGGTTTGCAAGGATTGCAGGAATTAAGTGTTTCTGGCATTGAAACTTTGATTTAGAAAATAAACTTGGAATATTTAAAATAAAAGTGAAAGAGAATAATAATGATTTTTCAATATGCAGGAATTTTTATATTTTTTATTATAAATAACTTATTGAGTAGTAAAGATTTTGAAGAAATAGTTCTATGAACTATTTCTCATATATTATGAATAAAACTGTGATCCCTTTCAGTTTTATTTAAAGTAGGAAAGAGGAAGCACTCTAAAAAAAGACTGAGAATATCATTGCATGATGTCTGATTTGTGGCTTTCTGAAGATTGTCTTTGATTGCCCAATACAACTTGTTGTTTTAAAAAAGCATTGATAATCATTGGTGAGAAAGAAACTTTGTGCTTGAAACCAGCTTCTGTATTTGAAAGAAAGCCTCTTGTTTTTTCTGATAATCATGAAAACAGGATGGAAACTAGGTTTGATTATGGTTGTCAGTTAAACTTTGAAAATACAATAAACCCGGAAATGTATTAGGAAAACAAGATAGCATCAGTCATAATCTACGTAAGTTTTTCCTTTAAAATGGAGATAAATTTCCCTATAGCTATCCCTGGTACGCTGCTCATAGGTTAACGGCTAGCAAAGGAAGTAAAAATTCTTAATTCCTTACAAGCCTCTAAGAGAACACCTTCACTGCACAGTGGAGAATCATGGAGATGCCCCAGGCTGCTCTGCTTCGAGTCGCTGCCCGCATGCAGTGCAGATCAATGCTTTTAGAAGCACTCCCCTGCTTATGGAAGTAGCGCAGCAGCATTAGCCCAGTATTGTGCCAAGGCTTTACACCAGCGAGTGAGGCTTAGGTCTGTAGAGCTAATTGCAACCTTTAGACCCTTAAAAAATGGACAATATGTACCAGTAACATTACTCCCTTTGAGAGTTATTTTACATGCGTGTAAGAAGATGGAGTTATTTGACTTTTTTTGATTGTGCTTTGGATAGTGACCCCGGGATGTTGTATTTTAACCTCAGACTTTATCTATAGCTCTTGTTTTATGCAAAGAGCTACTATTAGACTCTCAATCCTTGCTCCTCCCTCTGACACCTGTTCAGTTACATACTCAATTTTTAAAAAGCCATGGAGAAAAACGGACTGAAAGAAAATGTTTTCTTCCATACCGGTTTCACTGTGAGCTTTTTTCTTCTGTTGTTAAGCAAGCGTAAGTAATTGCCATAACTTTTTCTGCAGTTTGTTGAACACATTCTTGTCATACTGGTATCGAATGGCATTAAATGGCTTTATTACTTCTCAGAATGACATAATGGTAACTAAAAATGTGGACCTGAGGCCATAACCGCCATGGTCCCATCTCTGCCAGGGCCCATCAGGTATGAGCCAAGCACTGCCATGCTACAAATACTAACAAGACAGATGCTATTTGTGGAGAGTTTTGAGGGTGACAATAAACATTTTGGCCAACCTGAGTAGGGAGCAGCTGTGTGCTGTCAATGGCAGAGTTTTGCCCATATTGGTAGTGCTGCAAAGACTACAATCCCCTGTTCTCCAGGTGTTGTAACAAAACATAGCAGCATGTTAATCCTTTAAAAAGGAATGCAATGGTTTGCTACCCATAACGATTATGGAAAATACAGGAAGGCGTATATGCACACTGACAGTTTAGCTATACACTGGTACTATAAATCTGATTAAAACAATGTAGTCTTGGGAGTGTCTGAAGAGATAAGTCAGGACCTGGTTCTGATATAGGTTCCTTCATTTGTGAGTTGTATATCAGCTCCCTTGTCTTTGGTTTTATATTTGTGTGACTATGTTGGCATTGCCTCTTATCTTTCTGAAGCATTCTTGGAGAAGTGGAGGATGGAATATATGTTTTTCTATTTCCTAATTGAAGTTTTATTTTCTTCCATCTCCTAAGGAACGTTTTTATTTCAGTACTTAAAACTGGAAGTGGGCAACTAGTTGGCAAGACTGTACTATGCCTTACTGTTTCATTGTGAAGAACTCTTTATGATGCTGAATACAGAGCTTAAATTACTTGTTCTGAGTCTGCTGCTTTTTTGTTTAAAAGGTTTTCTATTTGCAAGTCAGAAGGGAAACTTCTGGCTGTAGAATTGCTGTACACTTTTCAGGAAATAGGCTATTTACTGGGGATTTCCTTGGTGAAGCGGGTTGCTTGGCAGGGGCTCAACATTTGCAAGTTTTGAGCCAAGTTTTCAGTGGCCTATCTCTGTTCCTGGACCCTATCTCTATTTTTGATCATCTTAGCACAAATATTTATACTCAGATCACACTGGAACATTAATTTTCTCTAAAAACAAGTGGCATCACTGGTGAATCACTTTATATTTGCATTAATGATGTACCATTCTTTGACTCTTACTAAACAATCTCTGACTGTAAAGTTGTGTTAAAATATAGGATTTTTTTTTTGTCTTGTCTTATTGTGAGGGTTGTGTTTTGCCTTATTTATGTTCAAGTGGTTCTCTGTAGCTTGACTGTTCAATGAGAGCAATCAGAGTATGAGCTGATGCTTTCAGCTATTATCTATTGCTGCAGTCTTGTGTTTTCTGACGTCCCTTAGTGCATGTCCCAGAATAGAATGAGGATCCTCAGGCGGTCGCCACATGTGACCAAAGCAGAAGCTGTGTAAAAAGCAACTCTCCTTAATTCTGAAAGGAAAAACCCAGCAACTCAAGTGAAAAAAAATCCAGCCTGGAAAGCACTGAACAATTTCTCACATAAATATTCAGCATTTTCCTTATTTACAGGCAACTCTTTTATCTCAAAATGATTTGTACAGCCACAACATGGGAATTGTTAGAAAAGGTGTTTGAAAGTGATAATGCGGAAGAAGGTGAACAGGTTTGAGAAGCAGGCTTTATTCCAAGAAAAAAGGCAATATGAAAGAGGATACTTCTGGAAAGAAGGAGGGGCTAGTGTTGCAGCCAGGATGTGTTTGATTGGATTGAAGTGAAAAGGAAGTGAAGAAAAACTTGGACTTCGCACACATTATATAGCCACGAAAAGCCAGACACACATTAAGAGTTTGAAATTCTCTGCTAATAAAATACTGCTATTATGGTAATACAGGCTTACAAAATAAGCATAGAGACTTCAGGATCTGGGCTGACGGCCAGCAGACAGTGAGCTCTGCTTCTAGCATGAATCACAATGTTGTTTTTCTCAGTGACATGTTGTTTTCCTGGTAGATGCAAAAGGCCACTCTATGGAAGATGACTTGAATGAATAAATAAAGCTTACTGTGACAAATATGACCAAAAAAACCCAACCAACCAACCAAAAAAAAAAAACCCCAACAAAACCCCACAACTTGGTCACTATTCCACAGCACTCTAGAAAATGTACCAGGAAAGCCTCAGCTGGCAGATTCTTGTCTTATGGCTGTGTGCTATGTACAGGAGAAAGTACAATTCTCATACATCAGGTTAAGGTGTTAAAAGAAAATGTAAAGCACTTGGCTTCAAAATATGAAGGGGTTCATTTTGTTGGTTGTATCCTTCCTTTTTTAAGCATGTGCTTGAGCATATTTTGCATACATGTGTTTTGGTATTCCTTTGTCACGTAATTCTGGTAGAAGCATCCCCTGCTTTTTATAGTTTCTGTTTCTGGATGGAGTTTTCTTTACTAAAGCTCAGGCTGCATCTCCTTCTTTGCATTGTTTTAGTATCCCACACGGTTTTGTACTGCTTTTATCTATCTGTTTATGTATTTATTCCAAGCAGTGTGTGTTAGGCTGTGTTCTAGCTCTTTGGGAGTGAAACATCACAGAGTGAGAAAAAACAGAGAAGTAGAAACTGTGTCCCACCATATTACACCCTTCATTAGGCTGGGTAAAAGTGTTGGAAACTGGTGCTGTGCTGCACACAATCTGCAGCTCATTAGAGCTACATCATTTAGTGTAGCATCATTGATAATATGTAGCTGATTCAGGGTAGTGAGAAGTTCCTCATTCCTACTCATTGGACAATGTCCTCTGTTTGAATCAACACCCTGCCTTTAAATTAGTTTAATGAAAGTTTTTTTCTAATGTTTGAAAGTATAAGGGAAACTGTCACAAGCTACTACAAACAGCTTAGGGATTTTACTGACAAATTGTAAGAAATAATTTAGAAACCACCACAATTATCTTAAAAAAAACCCCAAACAAAAACCAACAGTTGACTTTTCTTCAAGCAGTTCTGCATCTCTTTACTCTCCTTTTCTCATAACTGGTGGGTGACGGTGTAGTGTATGAGCTGATGCTGGTGGCTTTTGAGACCTTCTCACAACAGAAATGTCTCCATTCTAGTTTACAGTTTGAAAAACTGTCAGCATATATTTCTGTTTCTTGGAAAAACTTCTCATTAGCACTACGTACTTGCTTTGATGAGGAAAACACGACTGAGAAGGACACACTTGATAATTACAGAAATGAAAGTTATCACCACAAAGAGAGGAAAAAAAAAATCCCTAGTGGGTGCTGAAAATTATTATTAAGACCTGTACTTCCAAGTCCCTCCTCTGTTGTAGCAATTACTTTATGCATCAGTCATCAGCACCTGTTGGCAGTTCTTTGCATTTAGGTTTTCCCACTGTGCAAGGTAATAGCTTCTTGGGGTTTGGTTTTGCTTTGCTTCTCTTTCTTTTCTTTTTGGACCCATTTTCCCTGCCACTGATGCTGTGCGAGGCACAGGTCAGGTGTGGTGAACACTTGGGTACCCAGGAGTCATTTTCCCAAGAAGAACAACAAAAGAAAAAGACTCCCCAGGGTCTCCCTGGGTCTGGGCCAGGTGCTGGTGTGCCTGCTGCAGCACTGCACCTCTGTACAGATACCCTGCTGCTGCCCTGATGTCCTTCAGTTTTATACTTTGCTCACGAGAATCAGCCTCATTCTGGCAGTAATGTGGTGAAGTTGAGAGGTGAACAGGCACCTTGGTAGCTGTCACTGAGCTTGTTTAGCAGAGCATAATGTCTGTTCTTTGTCATGTGTTTGTCTGTGCCTCAGGACAAAAATGTCTAAGTGTGACATGAGGAAATACAAGCTGAACTGATTAGGAATAAAGGTGAGAAATGCAATTCTTCTCCTGCCTGATTACTTTAAGCATATGTATTCATAAATCTATGTGTTGATTTATGCTTGGTATTTTAGCATGAGGTTTATGCCAGTGGTACGTACGTTCTGATCATGCTGCTTTGAAAGCCAACATTGGAATTTAGTGGAAATTTAACCTGATCATCTAATTCTGGCAGCCACAGTGAGCTGACCACTAAAAATGCATCATCCAACTGACTTATTAATGCATGAGCTGACGTAGCAGGTATATAGTGTAGCACTGGACGCTGACTCCGTGTTCCCTGAAAAGTGTCAGGAGCTAAAGCATATCTTAATGCAAATTTTCATAAGAGTAAACTTCAAGGCCACCATTGGAAATGACATTTTATTTTAATTTTCAGGTCCAAAAAGGTGGAAATTTGTGAGATTCTCAGCTGAATCAAATGTTAATTACATTGAAATCATTATATCAGCTGAAAATGAGGCTCAGTGCCATACAAGGCAATGTAAATAGATGATTCTAGAGCAATGTCGCATGCTCTTGCCTGCCACAAACCTGCAGTCTGATTCTCACTCAGGAACTGGGAATGTGTCTCCATGGAAGGGCAGAGAGAAATTTGTTCTCTGTCAGCAATCTGGCTTGGTTATTCCCAGAAAGTCCAGCCTGACAGCCCTAGAAGCATTCTGATCTAGTGCTGTGCACACAGTGGTAAATCCCACTGAGCCACAGATAATTTAGGCCAAGCATGATCTTGTTCTAACACTTTTGCTCTGCAGATCCCAGCTGTCAACTGCCTTATACTCAACTGGCTAAGACAGGACTGTGCCGGTTGTGCCCTGCTCATACAGACATATGCTGCTTTTATCCCACCCCTCTGTCATATCGAGAGGGACTGGACCAATCCTTCTGTTTGTGTACTTTCAGCCTTTTTTTGTGCCAAAACAAAGGCTTTCTGTAAACCCTTTTGTTCCTGAAATCAGAGTTAACTATTTGTGAGACATTGTCTCAGGACTGTGAGGTATACCACAAACAACAGCCAATTAATCTTTACTGTGGGGGGCTGGACTTTATTAGATTATTTTTGAGCAGCTGGGTTTGCTGACTACAGGATGTTGAATGAGTTACTTAAAATAGGGTGCAAAGATGCAGGAGTGCTGTTGTAGTTACCGTATTCTTTGCTTCTCAGGATAACAATAACTTAGTACTCTTCCTTCATAGACAGAGAAGGATTCCAAAAACATAAGCAATACCACTAACTTTATTTTTCAGATAAGGCAATGGGTTCTCTGCTGAGTGATTTTTGTCTGATGCTGTTCTGAGTTAATGGCAGAGCTCGGTTTTCACACTTTGGAGCTCATATTTGGACACTGTATTCCAGGTGGAGAGACATCAGAATTGAAAAGAGTGGAATAGTTACCACCACTGCTTGCATATAACATTCCTCTAATATCTTAAAATATTTTTTAGCAATCACACCAAGTTGTATTACTGGTTCATATTGTGACCCGCTACACCTCCTGCTTACCAAGTTCCTCTGTGTCAGTGCGTTTGCTAAGTGCTTATTCTACACGTATCTAATTTGAGCTTTGTCCTCTTATTTTTAAATTCTAGTTTGCCAGGAATGTTTTGAATTTAAATGCTGTCTTCCCAAGAGCATCTCCTCCCACTTTGGTAACTTTCCCAAATTTCTAATGTCTAATTTATATCGTTGTTGATGGTCTTAATGAAATACTAACTCTAATGGGCAGAATATAGTGCAGACCCTTGACAATCCCACCAGAGACAGCTGTAACACAGTAGCAAGCCACTGATAACTATGACTCCGTTATGATTTTCCAGCTGATTTTGGATCCTGCTTATGTTGATTCCCTGTGGAGGAAACTTTCTCACACTCCATTTGAGAACACACTCCATGATAGACCAAATAGCTTGAGAATAGTTAAGATACATCACTCCTACTGTATCCTAGTCACTAGACCAGTTATCCTGTCAAAGAAGGAAGTCAGACTGATTTGATGTGATCTGTCCTTGACAAGTTTATGTTGGCATTTCTCATCACTTCATTGTGCTCTAGGAACTTAGAAATTGATTGTTTTTCTTCCTGGGTCTTCCTGAGCATTACAATTAGTGTCCTTGTATTTAATACAGCGAGTGCCTCCTGCTGCCACCTTCTAAAATGCTGTGTTTCTTTCTCCAGTAATCTAACATCTCCCCTTCTATGCTCTTTGCTGGTTAAAAAACAGAACATTATGGAATTGGCACAAATGGAATATTGGAAAACTAATTACATATCTATTCTCATGAGTTTCTCATCTGAATACTGAAGCTATTAGAGGATTAATTAGCTTGAGCAAACACCAAATGTTTACAGCTAACTGATTTTACAGCTTTACATTATGCACAATACGGTTATGCTCAATTTGGTGTGGTTTTTTGTGCACAAACTCCAACAACAACAAATCCTTGGTACAATACAGTTAGTTTCCAGGATGACTATTGCTGTCTTTGCCCCAACATACTAACTACTCTGCTGAGCTGCCCTGTTTCAACTCTGTTCCAAATATACACTTCAGCCTGTTCAACAACAACTAAAAAGAGCATGTCTGCAATCCAGTTTAACAGCCATTGCTCAAGTATGCCCAAGTATCTTTGGCAAAAATAGTTAACAACAAAAACTGATGCTGATCCGTTTGCATTTCTCAGACCTAAAGATGCACAAAAAATAGAGCAAAACAGGGCTGTAACTGAAATGTCAAAATACAGGGGTCTGTTCCTTTTCTGTATTTGCATTATCTGTGCAAAACCTATATTGCTGTATTCCATATCCTTTCACAGGTCCTTATTTATAAAGAGTGTGTGTAACCATTTAAAATGTTTTGTTGTTTCATTCGGGTCAAAGAGTTTATTCCCAAGCGTAGCACTAAGCATACTTGCAAGCCGCTGCAGGAATGTGCTTCCAGGGAACCTGCTATATTTCTTGTAAGCACTATCACAAGTTCACTTGAAAGAGCAAAACCTTTTAGTCTTTTTGGACCCTTGGTATCCTGTTTCATTAACTGGTGGGTCCTCTAGCTACCTCCTGTAACTCTCACCTGCACTCTTTAACTCTCAAAAATACCAATGTTTGTTTATTTTAGGACTACAGATTATGATAAGTGACCCTCTGACTGCATTAGTTCTATTAAAAACATTAAGATAAGATGGTCTCTGGATGCAAACTTCTTGGGCTACATTTGTAGAAAGAATTAATCTGTGTCATTTAATGTCAAATCTATTTTGAAATTGAATTTGTAGACAGTCACTATCAGCTTTTTTCCTAGCACCTTACAAGCCTGCTGTGAAAAAGTCTTTTCTGAATAAAGACAACTGCAATTTATCATTTAGAACTTGTGTTTTTAAGGAGTCTCTGTCAGCCAAAGACACAAAGTCTCTTGTTTCCAGTCCTGAATAACAAAGCACGGGAACGGAGCTTCTCATTCAGAAATATTAGCAAGCTATTCTGAGCTTTTGTCTCTTGGGTTTGGATTTGACTTTCTGGGATTTCATCTCCTTTTGAAGTTAGTAAGGAGGCTTCTGTTGATATCAAGGGAAACTTGATCAGATCTCTCATGAACAGATCCTGTTAAAAGTCACAAATTTAGCAGGATTGTTGTGCGCTAAAGATCTCCTCAATACATTAGTCTACTATAAATAGGGCTGCTAGTGTGATTTAATCACAGACAATCTCGCTTCTATTGATGAGCATTTTCCTATGCAAGGATAAGGACCAGAACCATTAATAACATGTGATGAACTGTAAGCAGAGATTTTATAACATAATTCCAATTGCTAGAGAGCAGAGGATCACAATTAAGGAAGCTTACTAGGTTACTAATTTATTTTTCAGTGTTAACAAAAGAATATAGATTATTAACTAGATTGCCCTGAAAATAATGGTCAGCATGCTAAGAACCAAAAATACCACTGTGCATTATTCCCCAACACATTTATGGATGGGTCCTTCATGAAATGCTCAAGGTAGGGTAGCCTTTAGAAGCTTGCAGAACTACTGTTTAAAATCTGTGTGTAAAAAGAGGAATTCTGCACTTGATGTTAAAAATAAGCTTTTGTCTTTTAGAATGTAAATTAATATTCTCTGACCTTTTGGAACATTGCTTTAATTCATGCTTAATAAATTCTGCATATACCTTTCCAGATGTTCAGACCTAGATTTATTTGTGTAAAGTTTTCTATAATTGTGTAGTTAAATGTATCTTTTTTTTATCAGCTTAGAAAAGGCACATCCTTTATTTGGAGATGCTTGCAGTCTCTTTTGCCTCTATTTACTTAAATGTTATTCTTGACAGAAATTGCCTTTATATTTTGTTTCAGAAAAGTTTATTTGACAGTTATGAGTTTTCAGTTTCCTAAATCAGCTATAAAGCTTTTACTCTCTCTGTGCTGTTGCAATGATGATCTTTAAAGATAAAGGTGATTAGCTCGTAAACAGATTTTTAATTTCTTTTTAGATTAACTGTTTGATTTAGCCCACCAAGATGGTTTTGGGTTGTTTGGTTTTGGTTTGGTGTTTTGTTTTTTTGTTTGGTTGGTTTGGGTGTTTTTGACATATGTATAATAGTATTTTTCTTGGTCCCTCTCAGCAATTTTGTTGCTTTTGCAGTGTTCATAACCTGATGAAGAAATCATAGAATCATAGAATGATTTGAGTTGGAAGGGACCTTTAAAAGTAATCTAATCCAATCCCCTGCAGAGAGCAGGGACATCTTCAACTAGATCAAGTTGCTCAGAGCCCCGTGCAACATGACCTTGAATGTTTCCAGGGACGAGGCATCTACCACCTCTCGAGGCAACCTCTTCCAGTGTTTCACCATCCTCATTTTAAAAAAATTCTTCCTTATATCTAGTCTGAAGGAAAAGGACAGAAGGAAAAAAGTGATGGCTGGAATAGCCTGTACTTTAGAAAATGGGAGGTGACACGAATACATTAATTCTCTCACTTGGGTCTCAATTTGCGAACTCGTCTAAAGCATTGGCATCCACTGAGTTAATACATGTACGATTCTGAACTGGGATATTAGGTTTGTCCAAAATAATATGAAAATGGCTAGTTTATCTTAATTGATGAGAGTGCTGTGACAACTTAGTGATATGGGATCTGAGAGTTAGAAAAGATTTTGAATGGGAAGCACAGTTGTTAAAGTACTATGTTTAGTGTGTTAAACAAAATGTGCAATATTTCGGTTCTTTGCACTTCCTTAATATATATTATTGTAGTAGAATAATAATTGAAAATAACACTACTACAAACTATAAAGTAGTATTCCATCCACATACTGTCAGCTAGTATGGTCTTCTTCCCAGCTTTACTGTTTAACCAGAGATTTGCCACGCCATTGAATAGGGATGATGCATTATTGTGTGTGATGGGTTGGTGTTAGAGTCAAGCTGGTTTTGTTAAAATGGTATGGATAGTGATTTGTGTGTGTGTGTGTGTGTACACACACACACACACACACACACACACACATGTGTGTGCATTATTTGAAAAACTACATAATGCTTGCCATAATCTCATTAGGATTAATTTGGGGTACAAGTAATTTTCTCTTCCGTCCTTCCACTTTCGGGTGCTGATGTGGAATGGAATAGGAGAATTCAGGCCATGAATGATTGGCTACAAGACTGGTGCTTCAGGCAGGGCTTTGGATTCTTTGATAATGGCTGGTTTAATAAGACACCAGTCTGGACATTCAAACTTGGAGAAGGCTTATCTTACAAAAAGGGGCAAAAGGAGGCTGGGGCAGGAGTTAG
>NW_010290734.1:0-44290 GCF_000700745.2 Antrostomus carolinensis | reverse complement strand
AATAATAATAGTAAAATATATATATAATTGAAGACTCCCCTGCTCAGCATCTCCAAATGCTCTAATCTTTATAGTGTAGTTAGGCAGAAAAGTTTCTCTGTGGGAATCACTGTATGAGCTTCATCCATTACCTGTGCAACTTGGCATCAGTAGAGAAGCCAGTTGCAGCATCAGTGGTGAAATGCCTGCTTACTTAGGTGGAAAATTATTAGCATAGTTTTCTTGTTACCTAACAGCAGTCTGAATTCCTGAAAGGGATAAAGGAAGAAGATCATCTTCATTCTTTCCAGCTGCACCAAATAAACAGCATTCTTCTTCTATGTTTGTTATTGCTTACAGAGCAGGCAGAGACCCATTCCCTTTAGCTTTCATGCTTATGAAAAGTTGGAAATTGTAGGGACACCCTGCAGCTTCCTTCAGCCAACAAAGGGTTAATTGCAACTTCCCCTCCATTTGGCACCCAAGAAAAGGACGATAAAAACTTATCTACACTGAGGGGGGAAAAAAAATCTCACCAGAACAGCAAGCATTGCATTGAGGAAAAGGAGGTTCAATGAGTAAAGGCTTCTTAGTGCTGGGAAGTTTTGCAGATTACACTGCATTTTTATTGTCAAAGCAAGCAACCTTTCCCCACACTTTATAGCAAATATAAAGATATCAACTGAAAGTGCTGCACAGTTATTTTTGCCTCGAGGAGCAATATAGTTTACATTCGTGTCAGGCAACTTTACCTAGGGCTTCTAATGGCATGAGCATTTGTCTGGTAAAAAACGAGATCTTGCACCTCTAATCAACATACTTCTAACCTTTCTAGGGTAGACCAAAATTTTAAAATTTGAATCTAGAAAGTTGCTAGCATGATCAACACTGGTGTGGCTTCTTCTTTACACTTGTGCAGTGCATCAATTACACTGCAGTGTAATTACAATGTGTAAATTGCCTTAAGGACATAGTGAATTCTCCAGACATTTGTGGAACAAAGCCCTTGGGATACTGAGCTCCAGAACTGAGTCAAACCTCAAACCTTGTAATCAGGTTGAATATTTAGTCCTTACCTTCTGTAAATTGCAAATTTATGGAAACAGGCACTGGAAACAAACACTGAACTGAAATGAACAAGTATGGCTACATGGCTACTCAGGGTTTTACTTCCTTATAAATGCTGCCTTATAAATGTAATAATCTAAAGTGAATCCAAATAATCTCTGCTTTTGCTCGCCCAGATGAGTGCAGATTCACTCCATTGCCTCATGCCATTTCAGCTCATCTTTTTTTTTGAGCTTCTGACCTCTTTGAAGTGGTAATACTTGTATGGGGCCTGTGTCTACAGAAGCCAACTTACTTTACAAACATCAATAATTTAACTCCTAACACTCCAGACAGCAAGGGAAAGATAATCAGAGTCTGTTTTGTAGGCTTTAGCTCCACGGGATCAACTGGGCTAAGATGGGTTTTGAGCTGAAGAGAGGAGGTGGGGAGAACTCACATTTCCTCCTGAAATGTTATCTATCACATTCATCTGTTCTCAAATTTTCCAGTGAATTGCTCACTTTTTCCTACCTTCCAGAAGAACTGCTTTCTTCTGTTTGCAGTCATATAACATTCCTATGGTGTCTTCAAGGACTAACATAAGGAAAGTATTTAATATATTTTACCTAAGGCAAGTACTAAGGCTATTAAAAAAGTTCTATGATTTAAAAGGTGACAGAAACGCTTTTCTATCACATGATGTAAATTGAACTAAGTTAGGTTACTTTGGCTGCTTATGCTCTTATAATACAAAAGCAGACCTAGAGTAGTAGAGGAAAAATGTTCTTTGGCATTTCATTTCAACATTTAAATTGATTTCGTCCATGAATATAATTATACCAGCATGGCTATACTGACAGTCTTCCTAATGGAGACATACCTTATAGGTGTAAACTGCTTAGCTGAATTAAATAAACTAGATGACCCAAAGGATTAATTTTCTTCCCCCACCCCCAGAATAAAACAGTTATTCTGTTTTAACTGCATCTATATCAGTAGGGTTGTGAGTTTTTCTTTCTTTCTTTCTTCTGGGCTTGCATTCCTTCTCTTTTGCTTTCCGTGAAATTTCTCACCAGCAAGTTCAAGTGGTTTAATAGAAATAGTCAATTTGCTGCAAATATAAGATAAATAAAAAAATAATATAGAACTTGAAAATGCAACTCTCCATTCCCAGAATAATGGCTGCACACAGGGACTGAAAAAACCCTAATATATCAAATAACTGGAAGGTTTTAATGAAACCAGTTTGAAAAGCAGTAACCAGATACCTGTAAAACACATTCCAGCTAGCGAACACAAAGCAATACCTATGGTACACCGAGGTTGGACACACAGTGTGGGGAACTGTGCTGGCATCACTTCTTCCCATCCCTGGGGGCAGAGTGACTTCCTCAGTGGCCTGTACTCTTGGAGGAAGAGGGGGAAGGAATGAAGTAGGGTAGTGGAGATACAAATCTTGGATCAAACCTAAGCAATGATGTTTTCTTGTTCTCAATATTTGCTGTCTTATTCCTATCCCTCTAAATAAATCACATTCTGAAGTACCCAACAGATTTCTATGGGTTTACTTTTATCAGACAGGTGGAGGAAAGGGGCATGATTCCTCATCAGTACATGCTGTGCCAGGAGATTTCCTAGGGTTGACCCTAGGATAGGGTCAGAAGTTAAAGCTCATCTAATATCCCACTGTCGCTGAAAGCAGAGGGCACCCCTACCTCTGCCCATCCTTCAGGCCACAGTGATGCTCACTAGACAGACATGGAAACTGCCCCTGCTCAACGTGAGTTTTAACAATAAAAAGGTTTTGTTTCTTTATAGATCAGCCCCTTGACCCAACTGACTGTGTGGGTACACAAGGACTAATGGCAACACATAGGTAGGGACAGAACTGCATGAAATGCAGCATTAAGTCTTATTAAGATAAATGGGGAAGTATATCTGAAGTCAATAAATAATGTTGATTAGTGAATGAATATGAGCAAATTCTTTCTGTTCATGGCAACTATCCATGCAAAAAGACAAAAGTGTGACAGATATGTTAGTTAGAGCAAGAAAATTATTCAGTTCTAGTTAAGAAGTTGCTCGTATACAGAGTAAGAGAGGAGCGATAAGACACATTAACCCTTGAATTAATGAACAGAATGTTTCAATTTTAGTTTGGTTGGAGCAGGAACAGAAACACTTAAGCTGCCATTTTTTCTGAATACAGACCAAGATGTGGGCGGTAACAAAGCATCAAAAAGGTTGCAATTGATTTGGAGCATATGGCAAAACTCTTTGTCAAGGAAAAGGAGGGAAAAAGTTGTTTTGTTTGCTGGAAGAAAAATAAACGAGAAGACCAAAGCAATTCAATCTGCTGAGTGTGAAATGCATTAGGAGGATAGGAGTGTTGCACAGCTGAATGCTGTGCTGTCACTGCCAGACACTGCTGGCTCCTGATCCTGGAGCTCTCAAGTAGGTCTGGCAGCTCCAGCCCTATCTCTGTCAGAGCCACAGCTCTGGGCTGCGGGGACAGCATCATATTGCTCCAGCCCAACACAGACAAAGAGGAGCTGAGGGAAGTTTTATAGGTATTTTTGAAACAGAAGGAAAAAAGCTTTTTAAATATTTTGAAACAGAAATGCAGGCAATATGCTGACATTCAGATACAGATGGCATTCACATCTGGAAACTGCACATCTGTAGTAAAAAATCCGATGTTTTTCCTGTGTTCCAGACTTCTGCATCACAAACACTGCCTCCGCTACTGCGTATTTCTTAGTGGTCCCCTTCCGCACACACCACCATCACTTCAGGTATCAAGTTAGCCTTGGTAGGAAATGTGGACCTGCTTTGTTAATTCTTTCCATCTACCAGAGTGTGCCTAGTTCAATCACAGGCTCTGTCTTGCTTCTAGTGAAAGAAGATAATTGTCCTCTTTCCTCTATTTTGGAAGAGAAGGAGGATCTGAAAGATATCTAAAAGAGAAAGCTACTCCCTAAAGCTTTATAAGACTGCCACATGCAATTTGCACTGTGATTAGGAAACTACCATGCTTTGTGAGATAAGTTAAAATTTGTTTGCAAGTGAAGCCACAGTCAGATATAAAGCCACTGAATGCAGAACCCAAAGCAATCCTGCCAAATTTATTACTCTCAATGGGCTGCTTTGAACTTGAACTCACTGGGAATGAATAGAGACTAAACTTATTCTGTCAGGTAGGCTTTGTGATCTTTGATCAAATACGTACTATTAATGGAAAGGGCACTGATGTTCTTTCTTGTTTTAGGTATGCCCCTTTATTGAACACATCAAATAGATACAATTAATTTCTGTATTATTGAAGTTATATCTGATAATCCAAGTGTTTATCAAAGTGCCATGGGTGGTAGACCACAGCTTGGAAAGCAGTGTATGGCCTAGTGAAGAAGTATAGGAGGAAACCTGAGGGACAGATGTCAGCCACAACAGAACTTGTGAAGGGATGCGACTGAGATGTTAGGAAGCCACATTTATTCCCTTTTGACTCATTTGTGAAGGTTTTGTGCTACAGTTAATGGGTTGGAATGTTATTTCTGTAGACCTTGTGCTACCTGAATCTCTCTTTACCCAATTTGCTCATAAAAGTCTTAATCTTCACTTGGATTTAAACATTTGCTGCTGGAAATTGTTAGCTAAAATCTTTTGAGGAATCCACAGTTATAAATTAATAGATAATTAGATAATAGATAATGGCAGAAGAGACTGCAAAACTTCCCTTGTTCAACTTCTGTAAAGTCCAGCTGAAGACTTTAATCTTAGCACAACCAGTTTATCTTCTGCTTAAGCCTATGGAACTGTTTCTGTCCTGTAATAATACAAGGTCTCGGCACACATCCTTCCAAAAAGTTTAAATGTTTCCCAGAGCAGATCCAACCTGTAGTGAAGTATTTCTGCAGAACATTACCTCTGCATCTTAGCTGGGGAGCAAAGAGGAAAACAGGTATAATAATTCAAAACAGGCAAACCAGCCAATTTTTTTAACTTTCTCCTTTTTTCTTTTCTTCTTTTTTTTTCCACTTTGACTGAACAGAAGTTGGACCAATCGAGCTTTGAAAAAAGTTTTGGATTGCCTGGCATCCAGATACACCCCAAAGTCTCAGATTAAAAGTTTATAGCAGTCAAACAGGCTCTTACTGTCCTCCACTTTCCGCAGAGGGAGCTGGGAAAACAGCTTCTGTTCTGCTATTAGCTGAAGGATCCTTAAAATGAAGTCCATAATCAGCCTTTATGATATTAAAATGTGGTTTACATAGTTAATATGCAATTTGAACTTAATTATTTGAAGTACTTAATCTGCTGACCAACTCCATGCAGTGCTTTATAATATGATTTGACTTTGAAATGTGATAAATAGGAAAGAAATCATTAGTGCTGATAACCCTGTATTGCATTCAGAGTTGCCTTGGATATCTGATTTTAGAGTCTGTAGTGTTCTGTTATGTTTGTTGCTTCTTTCTTGTGTTGAAGGGGGAGTGGGCAAAGAAGCAAAGCCGTGAGCATGCATGCATATTTCTTTTCTAACAATACACTGCATTTGTCCAGTCCCTTTCTTCAGATAATCTCAGAGTACTATATCACAACTAATCTATTCCATGTTTCTGCGATGCACCCTCAGAGGCAGAAGAGAGTGGGATGTAAATGCAGGGCTGAGCTTTCAGGAGCTTGCCCTGGGAGCCTGGCAAGGGGTTTGTCCAACGATGCTCAGCATTAGCAGCAGACCAGAGAACAAAGCCCAGGAGGCCTGGCTTTTGATTTTTTTTTGCTCTAACCTCCAACTAATATATTTACTGAAAAGGTGTTCATATTAATTCATTAGCAATTTCCACATGATAATCTTAGTTTTCCTCCCATTTTTTTGTTATATGCCCACAAAAGCTGGAAATCAAATAACAGCACCTGAATTTTCTCTTATGTGCTAATGAAAAAACTGAAATATCAGGAGAACAGTTCAGGAAGAGTATTGCTGTCATATAGCAGACTTAGCTTGGAAAAGATGATGCTGGTTAATGCCCTTTAATGGTAGGTACTTCTCAATATTACCTGCATACCTGACAGACATAAATAAATACAAGCCATTTCTAAACTTAGTTGGTATCTTAATTGTTCAAGAGGCTGACACCTGCTATAGTAAATAACCAATGTGACCGCAGGGAAAACATTGTGTCTGTTTGCTTTTATGTATTTATAGAGCACATACCTCAGGGGTATGCAAATATTTGGTTGCATCACATTGCCTATAACTTCATTTATAACACACATTGCTCACAACACAGCCTGAGCTCTGGTAGATAATTCAGCTGAGCAAACTGTCCTGCTCACAGTGACTCATAAGAAGAGGCCTAGAGCAAGCAGACAGGTGATGGAAACACAGCAGAGCAAGAGGCTATTTTTACTGTTCAGAACAGTTGGTTTCACTTGTAATTTCTTTATCCCACAGAGGTTCCTCCAAAGTGCTCACTGACATACTACAGACGAAACCCAAACTACCTTTCACATGGTTCAAAAGCAATTTCTTCTAAAGCAGGGTGAACTCTAAAATAGTGAAGGTCTGTCATAAGCAGAGGTACATTTCATCCTCTTTTGTATTTCATCCTCTTTTAAATCATGAAACCCATCCAGAGATTCATTTTTATATAAAAATTGATGCATACTTTTAAGAGACAAATGTTTAAACACTCCTCTCCAGACAATAGGGCTGAGAAATGATTTGCCGTAGACTTACTGGGGATAAAGTATTTTCATTTAAAAAATAATAGCAGAAAAATAATCTTTCTGACTTCAGACCATGTTAATTTGAATCTTGTGTAAATTCAGTTCAAAGGGCATTCTGAGTTCCTGTGGTCTTCTAATCCTTGCATCACAAGGATGAAGCTTTTATGATTTAGCATCTACCAGCTCAGCTTTCTGCTTCATTTTAGTACTTCTAGATTGGGAGACATGATCCTTGGCCAGCTCCCACATCAGACAGTTTCGTAAATTCATTGACAGATCTTATATTCACTAGGAGAAAGCATTATTAATGCAGAGTTAAAGCTATTCACTGGTATTTAATGCCCTTCAAGCATGTTCCTTCCTACATCTGAAAAAAAAAAAAAAAAGGGGGAAATAAAAAAATTAAAGGACCTATCTGGGAAAAACTGACACTCACTCTTCTCTGTCAATAGCACTTGAATTCTGTGCAAGTTATCTATCATCTGCCTTGTCTGTGTGAGGTGTGATTAGCTAGAAGGATTAGTCACAGCAGTTCAGCAGAGCTGTGATCCATGTTAAAAGGTGATCCCGACGGACCATTCCCATCTGAATGGGGCAGCAAATTCCTTGACAGGTCACTCATTTAATCAAAGGAAGGCTTCATTTATCTCCAGAGCTCCTACAAACCTCACTTAAACACTGCATTGACTCGATCCCATAAATAAGGATGTCAAGAGTTGGTCTGTAGCTGTCTGTGCATGACAAGTTTAATGACAGGTGAGTGTAGGGTTCGATTGTGTCAAGTGCATAAAGGCGGAGAGACTGTAAAAAAGCATCAAAGGGCTTATCAAATGTGAGAGATCTGGTGTTCCGGGGGCAAGGTGCGCCAGGAATTTGGCTGCAAGGCAAGTGTAGCCACCTCCCCCCTGCACAGTTCAAAGACACCCTCCTGAATGGGAGCTATTCCTGGAGCAGGGGCTGCCCAAGCAGGGTAAAGGTTGCCTGAACATGTACTTTAATTCTTCATTCCTGGTGTTCATAAACTTGAATTTTTCTGACTCAATACTTTCTAAAAAGGCACGGGACCTCATCAGATAGTCTTATCTATGCTTCTTTATTTCTCTAAGCAGAAACACAATTGACAAAGGTTAGATATCCTTTAGGTAGCCATAGTTAGCACAGTTTTACCATAGAGACACTATGGCAACTAGTTAAATATAAAGGAAGCTATATGATCTCCAAGTGATTCTTCTGTTATTTACAGGAGTGGGGAATGAAATACTTGGGGTTGCTGATATTAATTCCCTTAAAGGGACAGTAATACGCACTAGCTGGGATAACTACTGTATGACTTGAAAAATTTGAGCTACACCCTTCAACAGTTCATGCAAGTGCACCCCTAGTTCAAATAGGATTACACAAGTAATTGTGGGCCTCCCAGACCTGCTGAGTATGTCTGGGTTTCGGGGCTCCTGTCAGGGATAGGCAGAACTAATCAGGGTTTCCATCTAGGTATGTATCAAACAACCCTGAACTGTCCACCAGTAGCTCAGATGAAGAATTCAAGTCTGAACATCTTAAAAACAGGGTAACTTATGATACTGTTATATACCTAATCCTATTCTTCTCTCTCTTCATGCACTTCTTTTGTGCCTGTGCTATTCTGATCTTACAATGTCTTCCCATTACTGTAGTAATTACATACTTCATCCTCTTCATTACAATTATGCTTAAATCCTCTCTTTCTTTCAAGTGCCCTAAAACCATAGGCTTTTCCCATTTGATCCTATCTCTCTGTACTGGCTAGAGTTAGACTGCATGTGAAATCAGACTACAGAGTGTAGCACACTGCTTTTGGGTGTATTCCAGCCTCCACAGCAGTAGGAATTTTCTCTTGGGCACACATCAGCGTGCTGCTGATGCTCTGCTACTACTGTAAAGTTGCTGTAATTTCCAATAATAACAAGAATGAGCACCTTATTCTTCCAGGACTTCAATGCTAAATGTTCAAATTTTATGGTGTCAGAAAGAGAGAATATTTTTAAGACTTATCTGGAGAAATAAGGTGAGTGTTGTGTAGAAAATGATGCTGCAAAAGAGCTTAACTGAAGTAGGGCACAAGAAACAACAGGATAGACTTGCTCTTATGTAAATGACAGGTAAATAATATCTCAAGATCACTTAAGTTCAATTTCAAAATGAGAGGTGACGCAGGGCCTTATTAGATCAAGCAGTCGATTTTTCAGAATTGGTGACCTTTACCCAGCTGAATCTTGAAAGAGAATACTTGACTGTGCCAAGGTTCATTAGGGTTGGTTAATTATCTTCTAGTACATTTGTAGAATATGATAAGCATGTGAAATTAAGACACCCCTATAAAATGGATGACTGTTAGTAGAGAAAAGTTTGGTGTTTTCCTCTAAATGAACAACAGGCCAGCAGTCTGCCTGCTGTGAATGAAGTCTCTCAGGTGAAAAGTCTCTGCTGATCTCACCTTTCGTTTTCTTTTCCACCATGAAACATCTCCCGTTTTCTCTGCTTACTAAAACTGTTATCTCTCCTTCTAGACCTCTCCCAGAACCTTGTTTCTATAACTGTAATGTTATCTACCAAACATAAGCTTTTTAAAGTGGTAAAAAAGTACTTGGATATTCACTTTCTATACCTGTCCAGTTGAAAAATGCCACTTTTTTCCTACCTCTCTACTCCCTCTATTTACTTTGTTGCTTTCACTGGTTATCTGATGTATAACCTGTAGGCATATCCCTTCCAGACACATGGCCATGCTTGATTTCTTCTGAGAAACATCAAGACATGTACCGAATGATGAGTGTTATTTCTAATAATGAACAAACAATGAAATCGCTCTTACACCTTGATTTCAAGAGACTTGGAAATATGTGCCTGATAAGGATGGAAAAGAAAATAAGCATTCATACAGATCATAATGTTCTGCTGATCAGCATTTTGACACAGCCTGTGAAATGGCTATACCTGACAAAGCCTGGATCTCTCTGCTCTAGAGACACCTGACATGGAGGCAACCTGAGGGTGATGTGGGTCAGAACTGTAGTTTACGTAGATCACTAGTCCAGCCATTTCTTCCACATTGATGTCCTGCTTCCCCTGATAATTAAGTGCTGCATCTTCCCTGTGTATTAAAGACCTTCCTAGATGGTCTATATCAAAACAGGATTGTGGGCACCTAGAATACGGTGCCTAGTTACTGAGGGATCTCAGAAGACCTTATCTAAAAATGTTTAGACAGCTGTGATACTCAATACCCAGATTGTGTGTGTCCACCTCCAGGAAGGGAACCTCTGGTGCTGAGTGAGGTGTCCCACACAACAAGCAAGCAGGGGCAGATGTCTAAAGGTGAGGTTGCCAACATGCATCCCAGTGATCAGAGTGCTGAGCCAGGCAGCAGGAAATGATGAAGAAAGAGTTGTGTCTGAAGTTCTCTCTCTTGCCTCCATTTAGTAGTTTAACTCAGTTATGGAGTTAGGTGCTTTCATGAAGCAGAATGTAAAAACAGCTCTTGAGCTTTGACATCTCAGTTGTGTGCTTGAACACAGACAAGTGAGGGGGAAGAACAACCCATTCCAGTGGCTCCTTGCACAGTCAATTTTTGGTCCTCCTCAACCTCAGGGGCATTGAACCCTGCGCTCTCTTTCTGCAGGACAGCTAGTCACCAGGCATTGGCGATTCCTGGTGGACACCTCCTACTGTCCTTTTGAGGCTAAGGGGTCAGGACTACAAAATTCATGTGGCAAGGAGCAACAGGGCAAGGGTGGTTGAAAGTACACCACTGCAGTGTCTGGGGACCTAGGAAGGAGAGGAGGACCTGTGAGTCCTAGGCTAGGGCTGATTAGGCATTTTGTGTTGCTGATCTCTTTATGGATAGAAGAGTGAAACTCAGCTTCTCTCTCCAAGCTATGTGACCCTAGACAGTTTAGATGAGATCTGAGTTATTTGCCTCAAGCAGCTGGAAACTTGTCTTAAATTGTTCTTTACATGGTTAAATGCTGTTATGGATCACATCATCAGTTGCTGTAGTTCAGAAACTGTAATTTAGTGAGAGTTAGGAGATCTGGTTTCCTTTTTTTGCTTTGCCACAAATTTCCAGCATGACCTTGACAATCAAATCAATTCAGGTCAAGTGACACTGAACTCAATGTTTTGGGCATTAGCTTAGTTATCACAAGAAATTGGAATATATTTGCACCTAATTTGTGGAGTCCAGCATTTACCTATTTCTTATACACATCAAGTGGACAAGTTGACCCACTTTCTTACATTTTGTGAATGTGCTGACCAAAAACGTTAGTTTATCCTCAAGTTAAATTGAGATTATAACATTTTTGTACCTTATAGGAAGCCAAATAATGTTTGCAAAGCAGCCTGAGATTCTCACATGCATCAAATTGTGTATAGATGCACATGACTTAATGCATATACCTTAGTTAATCAATTTGAATCTGAAGTTTCACAAAATACGCCAATCTGTGATATGGATGCTACCTTAGGCAACTGAAGTTCACAATACAATTTCAATCTCTGTTTCTGAATCTGTTCCAGGAAGATCTGGGGCAACCATGATCAGATAAATGTTTTGATTATGGAGTTGTCTTGACCTCGTCTCTGTGAGGAGCCAAAAGTCATAGACAGTGCCACCACTAAAGACATAGCAATGTATCAACAATATAATTAATGATTAATGTACTATTTATATTGCGGTAATGTTTACAAACCACAGTCATACAGCAAGACCTGCTTCTGCTGTACAAACACACACAAACGTGATTTCTGTCCCAAAGAGCTTAAAATCTAAATCAGGAAATAAAAGCAGTTTTCGGGGCCTGGAAAAGGAAAAAAAATGTAAAATCAGTGACAATAAAAGATTGTGCAAAGAAACTCATCTCCACTGCAACATGAAACTCATGGTTTCTCTGCATGGGAAAGCTACTTTCATGTAACTTGACTTAATTTTAGACAACATAAAAAGTTATGTAGATACTCCTATTTCAGAATATTAGTGGCTAATTTAAGTGTAGATAGAGATTTGCCTAAGTACTTGCATACATAGCATATATTGTTCTCATTATCTTAATATAATTAGCTAATGAAAAACTTGGTACAGTTTCCACATGTAGGCACCCAGAGGGAGAACAATGCCCTGTTGTGCAATTGATGCAGGGAATATCAGCACACTTAATTATGCTCTGTAGCCTTCCTAACAACATGGTGTATACATCTGATTTAGGTATCTACATTTTAGGAGTTCTATACTTCCATGTCTTCCCAAGTGTGTCTTCTCTTTCTGCCCAGAGATTGTGTTCAGATGCCCAGTAGCCCAGTTACCACAGTAGTACAGCTCTGCCTGGACAAGAAGAAAACCCAAAGAAATTTCTACCATTTTTGTACAGATCAATTCTCCAGAGTTTGTGCAGTTAGTCCTATGAGCCTTACTGTATTGGATGTTCATGCACTTCATGACACAAATATATTTCGGTTAGAGAAGTTCCATAAAGAAAAAAGGGAGCCCTCCTGAAACTAGAATATATACTGCCCAGGCACCTTATTTTACAGAAGAAAAGTGTGTCTCCAGTTTACAGTGTTGAATTGTTCAAAGTACCCAAAGCTAAACTAGGGAGAAAAAAATTATACATCAAAGTAACTGTCTGAAAGGGGATTATGTTGTTCTTCATGGGAGGGGGGAATAAAATAAACTCCCATCATGGTTTTCTTCCTACTTAAAAAGGCAATCAAGAGCAAAGGGAATAGCTGGAGTAGTAGTCTTGAACTACAGCAGTGAGTTTTGTTGTCTCTCATTTGTCAAAGATGTGGTGTTAGTGTTCATATCAGTTTCCCCATACTGGTATAAATTAACTTCTCAAGTTAAATTAGAATTACTTTCTCAGGTCATCCTTTTGCTGTCACATTAAAAACCATTGCTATTTAGTGGGTGAAACTAGGAGAATCTCATAGTGCATAGGATGCACACAGATCTTTTCAAACAGAGGCAAAATGATGTGGCCTTAGCTCACCCTCAAATGAATATTACAGATTCAAGTGGATCAAGAGGATGGGAAGACCAGAGCACTGGCAACTATTCAGACAGGATATCACATCAGAGCCAGGGGGCAGCTCCAGCAGTAATTGCCCTGATGCTGGCGTGCCACTAAATGCTTTGGATTCCTTTTAGGTAAACAGCATGTACCCAGGACATACCCATCTGAGTGCAGGAGGGCTGCAGACAAATGAAAAACATATGCTGTGAAGTGAACACAAGGGATTAAACTTTGCCTCGGGTGTCTGCAGTTAAGACCACTGGTTTTAGCGCAGTTATCCTGGTATGGTGTCTGTGGCACATGGCAGGCAGAGAGCTGTGAAAGGAACAGGAGCTGTTGTTGCTCCAGGCTGTTGCTGGAGGACGTTCAGCCAAGACAGCCACTTGCAGCTGCTGAAAGTCTGGACACACGCAGACACACAGGGAATTATCCCTCCTTACACTGTGTTTTCCTCAGTTTCAGTCCTCGGCAACCTCTTCCACCGTGTCACCATGCGTCTCTGATAGGCCTATGGTTCCTCCACTTCAACAGCCGTGCACCTGCTCCTCCACCTTCCCACCTTCAGACCCTCAGCCCTGGCCCCCAGCCTTCCATTCTGGCTCTGCTGCTGCACTGGAGTAATCCCGGGAACCGGTGCCTGGCTGCACAGCACTCACCAGCGTGGGACAGCAATTTGTGGCATCTCGCTTCATCCCAGGTCAGGGCCCAGCTCCCCAGGATGTTATCTACAAACATATGATTGTTCACAAGGAATCTCTGATGCACTCTAGACAGGGCTATTAAAATCCAGACTGTTGTAATAAGCCTTGTGGAGTGGCAGGGCTTATTAGCCTGTAAGTCATGCACCTATAATGCAATCCCAAACATAAATATAGGCTGGGCGATAAGTGGCTTGAGTCCAGCTCCGAAGAGAAGGACTTGGAAGTAGTGGTGGATGAGAAGCTCAACGTGAGCCAGCAATGTGCACTTGCAGCCCAGAAGGCCAAACCGTATCCTGGGCTGCATCAAGAGAAGCGTGGCCAGCAGGTCGAAGGAGGTGATTCTCCTCCTCTACTCTGCTCTCGTAAGGCCCCGCCTGGAGTACTGTGTCCAGTTCTGGAGCCCCCAACACAAGAAAGACATGGACCTGTTAGAATGAGTCCAGAGGAGGGCCACGAGGATGATCCAAGGGGCCTACAAGAAAGCTGAGGAGGGACTTTTTACAAGGGCAGGTAGTGATAGAACAAAGGGGAATGGCTCTAAACCAGAAGCAGGTAAGTTTAGATTAGATATTAGGAAGAAATTCTTTACTGTGAGGGTGGTCAGACACTGGAACAGGTTGCCCAGAGAAGTTGTGGTTGCCTCCACCCTGGAAGTGTTCAAGGCCAGGTTGGATGAGGCTTTGAGCAACCTGGTCTAGTGGAAGGTGTCCTTGCCCATGGCAGGGAAGTTGGAACTAGATGATCTTTAAGGTCCCTTCCAACCCTAACCATTCTATGATTCTATGATATTGTTTCTGGACCTCAACAAGTGTCCTGAGCATTTATCCTCCACACAGAACCATCTGGAGATGCTAAATTAGGAATTCCTTCACTGTTTTCCATTATTTAGTGTACACATGCTCTAGGATAAGTGAAACTAAAATATGTCTTGCAGAACCAAAAGCCCATATGACATAGTCATTCTGATGAGATAAGCATATTTACAGTTATCTATCTGAGGATGTCTTTGCTCAGTATTACTGTGTACTTTGGCTAGAAGAAATCCAATCTTTATGAAGTACATTTCACTGAGAAATACAAAAACAGGGAGTGAAATATCTGTATTCTGCACAGTTCCAGATTTGTATATTGATTGATTACAGTCATAGCTCCTAATTGCATGTTAGAAATAGCATATTCCTGAGCACTACTGTCTATATTGCTTAAGTCCATGAGAAGCTCCACAATTTTGCCTTGCAAGATGGAAACAATATATTTTGTCACTAGCACCCTCTACTCATTGATTTTCAACAGCTAGGGATCTTTAGCCACCACATCAAATTAATGCATCAGTGACCTTCCACAAAAAAACCTCAAATATGAAGCCTCAAACCCTCTATATGAGGTAAGAAAATAACTTTGCTATACACATAACCCAGGATCATGATTAGCTAACACAGTTGACTACTGGGATGATAAATTTCTACTTGCCCTTTTGGACATTAGGAATGATGAGGCTGGAATTGCATTAACTAATTACACACACTCATTGACCAGCTGCACTGAATGTCCTGTCCTGGAGTTCATCTTCAAAATATACTTATGTTTTTCTGGGCTTTCAAAGGAAGCTGCATTTCAGATCATTAGCACAGAAGGAAAATGACTGCATTGTAACAGGGTTAAAATCAGGCATATATACTGTCTTCATCGGTGCCTGGAAATATTTCTATGTTATGACTATGAAGTTTAAACATACTATAAGAGGAGATATTTCAAGATTTGAAATCAAAAGCACCTGAAAGTACTGATTAATAAGAATGAGCTGAATAGTAACTATTTAGGAAATATTTTCCTCAAAGGCTAACAGTAAGGCCTGTAAGAAAGAACGAAGATGAGGAAAGATTGAAAACCAAATTCTGAACTAAGTACTCCATAAAGTCAAGCATCTGAAGAAAAATATGTGCTTATTTTTCCCTGCTGCTTTCTTCTGCTGAGGTACTGCATCATTAGTGTGTGTGGTGCTCTGCAAGCCAAAAAGAGATGCTTTTGCTCCTGCCCTAGATTAAAGAAGCAAATGTCATCCTGCTTTCCTGACCCCACTGTCCCAAAGACAGGCTATTTTTGCTGCTTGAGCTCTGCTACGTACACAGGTGCTCTAGAGAGATGTTTCTGCAGGAGGCTTGCCTTTCAGAAAGGTCCCTATGGCAAAGAATAACTGAGGCATCCTTGGCTTTGTGATTCTTGGCCGTGATTCTGTGATTCTGTGATTTGTGTAAAATAAAGCCACTGAATTGGACTTGGTTTTAGTCCAGGTTTTGTCTCATCTTAGGTTTGCTTGAGAGCTAGTGACAATGTAAGTAGGAGAAAAACAGGGATCAGTGGAAGGTTAGGAATATCAAAAGACTGGAAAAACATCTCTGCTTGAAAGAAGGGCTTTGAGCCACCTCGCCTAAATCCCTGTTATAACAGAGGTTCTTCAGCAGTGCAGTGTGGTAGCCAGCCTGAGTCTGGCTCCATGGAAAAATTGTGTCATGATTGCTGGTTATTGCCTCCCTCTGGAGAGGCGTCCTGTGAGGCTTTCACTTCTGTCCTGTCCCCAAGGGGTGGTTTTGGGGCTGGTTGTTGCAAAGGTCAATTGACTGCTTTTACGAGCGAGAGAGGAGAGGAATGGGGAAACAAGCGGCGAGAGTATCTGTGGAAAAGGACCAAGTACAAAACTGAGGGCAGTGGGGGATGTCTGTGGCCTAACCAGTGGTTATAGCTTGAAAATCTCAGATCCTTTGTGTAGAATGAACGGAGGTGTTCAGAGTGAGCTAAAGCAGAAATCTGACTTGGAAACAGACTGTAAAGAACAGAGTGATTGTGGTAGTCACTCGCTGTACAAATATATTATGCAATTATTTTCTTATTCTTATTAACGAAAACATAAAGACTAAGGCAGGAAGAGCCAGGGTCAGAACACCTACTAGGACAGAATGATTTCCAAAAAAAGACAAGGAATCAGTGGCCATATACAATTTCATGCCTACTCAGTGCAACTGAGTATAGTAACCACCGGTATAGACACAAATGAAGTATTTGTGCATCAAAGTCAAACACCTAACTGCAGACAACTTGCTTTCTTGGGCCTGGAAGCTGTGAATTTGTGAGTTTGGTCTGGATGCCTGGACAGCTCTCAGCCTAAACTCTGTGCCTGTATGTGTGTATAGCACAGTGGTGCTCCCACTGATCCCAACACCTCAATCTTACTGTAGAGTTATGTTAGGGATGGTAACCTATTGGTGTATTGACTGACAACAATTTTTGTCAGAGAAAACATCAGAAAAACTGACTCTTGGAGAAACTGGATTTTTACTAGAAATACAATGTAATATTAATGTCAAAAAAAACATTCAGACAGGAAAGTAAAGGAACTGTTAATGTAAAAAAGTACATCCTATAGAATAAGGACAAGACCTTCAAGCTAGAGTGAATTGCCTTCATAGTGTATTTTAATACAGTTAGGACTTTTTTTTTCCTCCCTCAGACCTCAGTAAACAGCCATAGCTGACAGGGGTGGACTTATTCTGTAGGTGCTCTCCACATGGCTTGAAGTTACGGCAGAAAAGAGCAGTAGCTATGACAAAGATGAAGCAGAGGGGTTTTTTTTTTAAAAAAAAAAAAGGCTAAATAGTGGCATTCAGACTTTTTCTTTCGTGTTGTCATGGGGGAACCCATGCTGACTTCTCAAATGATGTCTACAAGAGCAAAAGAAAGCTCCCTGTGTTGTAAAATGGTCTGTTAATTCCCAGTTACCTTGTTTTTAAGCTAGAAAGTTTTAAATCCTTGCCTTTTATTTTTTTCTTTTTTTTTTTTTTTTCTTTTTAACTGTAGACTGTTTTGGCTCTGGATGAAACTAGTAGGAGTTTCAGAACTCTTCTCTGAGCAAGATTTTAGGAAACAAAAGGAGCTGAAGAGCAACAACTTTCAGCCCAAAAGTGGTTCATGTTACAGGTTGGATCTGAAGATATGTCCCTCAAATCAGTGGATTCATGCAGGCATCATGTCCCTGTGTGCAAGGAGGAACAAGAACAGGCAGACTGCAACAGAAATACCTTCAAACATGTTATGAAAGAAAAGAAAGTGCTCAGGAACACAAAACTACTGGAGAAGCAGGCATGGGGATGCCTTCAAGGTTATACCTGCTGTTGTTTATTTCCACTGGAACAGCACGTTGCACATGTTCCTTGCATGAAGGAATATACCCAAGTCATAGTCTCTAACAAAGTCTTTGGTCCACATCAAATTTGAGTGTTACACAATGTCCGTCATGGTTGATATGTGAATGTGGGTTGGTGTAAGTGGGAAATGAGATAATGTCGTTGGGCAGGGCAAAAAAGGTGATCACACGGTACAGGATGCTCTATGGATAGGTAGTCAACCTATGAAAAAACTTGGGCTCCTATGTTCAAAATCACATACTGTCAGGTCTGATGCAAACAGATATTTCCTGGAAACTTTGCCAAAAGTTTACAAATAAAATCAGCTTTGGTTATAATGACATCCCAGATAGACATAGAGACACCAGTGAAACAAAAGCTGATTCTTTTTCTTTTCACAATACTTTTTCTTGTCTGCGATACTTTCACACTCAGCATAGCCACTTAGAAGTGATTACTAGAAAAAGGGAAAGATTAAAAAAAAAATGCATGGATACAATTGGGGTTCTTAATCCTTATTTAGTCACTAAGTTCTGCTTTTCAAAACTAGTGCAATCTCATGCCTGAAGATATCCTGGACATTTAGCACACTTGGTGTCTAGCTATGAACCCATGAGTTTAGGCATACATTTTTAAAAGCAGGTGAAGCTTTTCTTTGTATTTATGTCAAGCTTGAATGCCTGCTGCACAGTGTGCAGGTGAACAGGCAAATGACAGTGATGTGAAGGCACTGGCTCAGGTATCAGGAGATCTGGATTCTGTGCCTGGCTCTGTTAAGACTTCTTTAAATGAGTTGCATCATCTTTGTGCTTCATTCTTTCCCATCTGCAGAACAAGAAAAACAAATCCCAATTTATACTGGCATTACGAGCATTAATTCATTACTGTCTGTAAAGGAGATCAGTGTTCTGATAAAAGGTCCTAGAGGAATGCGGAGTATTTCTATTATAAATATGAAAATGGAGATACTGTCAAAGTCTGTCTTGGCTAAATCAAAGGTTCCAATACCGACTGCAGTCCCTCTGAGAGCTGAAAACTAAGCTGGTCTTTGCCTATGTGGCAGGATTTGTGAATTCTGATCAGGGTATGAATAATATTTAGCACTAGAGAAGATTTTCTTTAAAGGTAAAGTTGCTGTTTCTTGGTAACACAGAGCACTTTACTGTCTAGCTTGTCACAGTTGTGTGATTTGTGCTGCAGAGAACGTGCCTCATCCCTGCTATATATTCCTGCTGGCTTCTGTCAGTGGAAAGTACACAGAGGTACTCAAGGGCCTGTAAGTGGTCCATCACAGTTCAATGGCCCCTTTTATTTCTGACTATCTAGTTCCATAAAGTTCTAGTGATAGCAATTAAGTCTTTATGACGCCTTATGGAAGCATCATAAAGGAACATTTAGTAAGAGACTGAGTGAAGCAAATGAGAAGATTTCTATTCAATACTCACCTCAAGTGAGGGTCAGCCTAGGACACACAAGCACACAAGGCAAGTGTAGGTAATAATAAAGGGGTTGTTTTACAGAAGTAAAAGGTCCAACTTTTGGACTGTGGCTAGAGTCAGCTATACCTCAGACATGTGATTCTTAGTGTACTCCTGTTACATATTAAACATACCCTGTATGAAGTTTGTAAATATTAGCAAATGCTTGTCTTTCCCTGTATTTGCAAAAATGCAAATTTAGAGGCAAAATTTCTCAAGTGCTTTAGTCCCATGGGTAAAAACAGCTAGTAATGAGAATATGAAGAATACTAATTCCTTATTCAGTGGAATGCTATTAGCAGAGTAGGCTTCTGTACATGATCTGTGGCTAACCTTTTGAGTCCTACTACCATCTACTTCACCAATTAGTCCTTCAACATCACATACCATATTTCCAATGTGTACCTCCCTTTTGGCATTAGCAATATTTTGTAATAATTCCAGGCCTCAGGCAATGGAGACTGTTTAAGCACCACAGACAGAATTGCCTCTTGACCTGGTCACAATTTTTCCACCAAAACACATTTTCCAGAAAATAACTCTTTTTCACTGGCAACTTTTAAACTTTTTTTCTTTTTTTTTCCTTGGAGACACAATGGCACTTTGAAAGCTTTTGGCAGAAGTCAGGCAAGTTGGCTGCCTGACTAAAGGTGTGACTGCCTGATGGGCTAGCTTCTTAGGGAATTGGCCAACTTCCTTGGCTTCCCTACTTGTAGCTGAGCAGGTATTTTGGCTGGCCAATGGACTGGGTTGTTCCCATTTGCTGGAAACTTGGCTGCTGGTGTTTAGTCCTAAATACAATATTAGCAGCCTGGAATTTTACAGAAAGCAGAAGCTGTTTTGGTTGTGTTTTTTTTTATTCCTGCCTGCCACCACTAGTCACCTGGAACATACAGCACTAAGTTGTGTCCCAGTTAAAAAGCTGTTGCATCCAAGCAGAAAGGTCTTGATATCACTTTTGACCAGAGTTTGTGTTTCAGCCTGTGTCTAAGGATGGTGGCAGTAGACTGCAGTCTACTGTGTACCCTCCTTGTTCCTCCTCATCTTGTGATCTATCAGTATATTTCAAAAACTCTCCTGGCTTAAATTCTTGACATTAAGAAAGTATTAGAATTCTTCCTCATTCCCAGTACATGTGAATGCATGTGATGGTTTTGTCTATTTTCCTCTATGTAATGAAGTATCAGTGCCCCAAAGGCACTGGTCATTCATCTATTTATACCAGCATTCTTGACACTGTCTTTGCTTCTTCCAGGCAGTTTTTTTGTGCATCAGCAGCAACACATGAGGCAGCATGCCTTCTTAGATCTTTTTCAAGTGATCCCTTAAGAATTTCCTCTATATGTCTTCTCTACACAGTTCTTGAATTTAAATGTAGTTAATTGACAACAATTTTGATAAGGAGTACAAAGATGTTATATTTTAGAGGCTAGGATCACTGTATACCCAATGAACTTGCATGAATAAATTTTTCAGGACATATGACTTTACATCTGAAGTGCAAAAATGTTTAATGGCAGGCAGTTTAATACAAATTTTGCATTAAATTTAACTTGCTTAGCCCAGTCCAGGAATGTACTTTATATCTCATTAATGTAACATTCATATATTCATGCAGACTATTATATATTGCATACATTCATGCAGTTAAAACTAAAACTTTTTGACCACAATCCATCTCCTTGGATCCTCTGAGTTTTCCCATGTCAGATAATATAACACACACTCCTTCCTCAAGAGTTTGCAAAGAAATTACTGAGCTAGATGAACTTTCAGCAAAGTGTATTTAGATTATTTATCCTGACATTGTTTACAAATTCAGTTTGAATTCCTTAGATACCTTTGGCTAGAACCTGGTCGTCTTCCTCTTTCACCACAAATATAAAGGAGGATGTGACAGATACTAAGTTTATCTTGGGAGTAGAGTGCTTACCTGGGCTGTGAGAAACCTTGTGTTAGCACCACAAATCCCCTTTGCATACAATATTTAAATATTACAAAAGAAAGACCACAGAAAAGTATTCAGGAATGAGTCTCCACCTGATGTGTGACAAACTCCCTGGAAAGCTGGAGTTGCAAATGTTTATCCAAAGTGAAAGTGCATCAGCAGATAACTGGAGAGTGGCTCTTTAACCCCAGGTGGTGATTATGCCACTTCTCTGGTAGATGAGCAATGGAGACAGAGGGCAGAGTTGAATCTGAATAACTTGTATCCTGTGTAAGTGCTACAGCCCTTGGGAGACTGAATAAAGGGGTAACTGTCACCCCAGCAGCAGTGCTGAGAACTACTCTCTCTCTACATATTTATATTCTATATTTCTGCTTCTGTGAAAATTCTTCAAATGAAATATTTCTTGTTAGCTAGAAGATAACATGTCAAATTAAATCAATTTCTAATTTTTGTTTGGCAAGAAGATTCCAACTCTGAATTTTGCCCCAAATTTTTATTTGACTGCCAAGCCACAAAATGAATTATTTGGTAGAAGTGTCTGATGAAACTGCTCTGAACAAATTTTACTGAAAAACGACACAGTTTTTCTGTGTTTATGTAAACAGATAACCTCATTGCCAAACAAATATTTTTAACTATTTACCTTCCCTTTAGCTCCCACATTTCTCTAAGGTTTCAAAGACAATCAAAATATTCAAACATAGCTTGTTCTTTTCTGCTAGGGTTTCTGTGCTCAACATGTGGTCCCCTTGCAAGACATGGAGAACAATCTGTGTTTCTATGGATGTTTTTAAAAAAATGTGTGTATGTTCTCATTATGTTGCATGCACTACTGGGGAGACAGATACGTGCTATTGTTTTCTTTTGTAAATACAGAAAATGAGACATAGGTAGGCATATTGTTGGCTTGACTCCACTGAGGCAAAGCCTGCAGAAGTAAGTGTGGAGAGTCAGATGTTCTCTTATCTTCAGTAAATGTAAGGCGTTAGCAGCCCTCAGAAGCTAGTCGCACCACACATCAGCTAAGATACAGTAACTGATCACAGCCATAGTAACAGTCATAGCAGTGCAAACTTAGCAGACAAGTCTAAATATCCTCTAGAAGGGTTTTAAAGCTGTCCACACTCAAATAGTTGTGCCTTCTCAGCTGAATGGGCAGCAGCTGCTAGTTGTGGGGTGGTAGTTGGAAGCTGATCAGTGAAATTATTGTGCAAATGCATATACCCTAATGTTTGGTCTCAGATGCTAGACCTTACTAGAAGCATGAATTAATATGGTTATGTTACCAGAAGCACTGCTGGGAACTGTTGCAACAGCTCTAATGATACAACAACTGCAAGAAAAGTGGGTAATTCAAGCTTATATTGGAATTATATCTGCTTCTTCAAACCTGTAGTGCTCCACCTGCATTGCAAAGCTGACCATCTGTCCAATCCCTTTGTTTAAAAGACTGACCTCAGGAGTTGTTTCAGATAGTTACACAGATTAGCTGAACAGATGGTTTTAAATAAACATCCACCCAAGTGGTTAACATGTGCTAATCAACCCAGCAGAGCTAACAGTCATGTGCCTGCATCTTTTCCCATCCAGAGCAGCCAGAAGTCTCTTCTTTAAGAGTGCTGCAACTTCTGCAGGGCCCAAAACAGGCACTGACATAAACTCTGGTTTACCAAGGCATTTAAACATGTGTTTAAACATCACTGCAGCAATCAGATTTGAACCATGAATGAAGAGCCTTGTTCAATTAAAAGAATATAGGAATTTCCATGGGAAATTGGATTGAATATCCAGTTAGTCCAAGTCCACCTGAGACTGTGGTCAGATCAGAGGTTTACAAGGTAGGCAGAAGAAGCCTTCAGCAGGGAGATGGAAATCCATATGCTGCAGAGTGGTTTAAGTACTGGGCTACAAGATAAAGATACCTGCCTGTTCTTTTAGTTTAGTTCTTAGTCTCTCTTTTCCAGACCAGTTATGGTATTATATACTTTTCTTATATACCTTTATTTGTCTCCAATCTATGAAAATATCAGTCTTTCCCATCTCTTCCTCTGAGATATTTTATAATATCTCTTTTGCTATATTATACTGCTTTTCTGTTCTCCATTCTAGATTTGCAGCCGCCTTTGCAAAGTGGCTTGCCACGGTCCTATGGCAGTTCCTGGGCATCCTGTTTGGTGCCTGGCAGAGCAGGGTGCCTCTCCGCTTGTGTTTTTTTTTGGTAAGCACAGGGGTCAGGGAGAGGGATGGAATTTTCCCAGCCCCTTTTTGTCACCCTGTGTCATCTTATCACCGCAAGCTTTGATCCCAGAAGCAGTTTGTAGTGAAACATGCAAAGAGTTTTTGAGTAAAGTGTGCATTAGTGATGTAATTTGAAGGGTTCTGGGACCCTGGGAAATAAATGAGGTTTGGCTTCCCTGATACAGTTACTAAAATTACAGATAGATCAGCTCAACAAGCATGTACAATTTCAGTTCATTTTGCACTGGTCTCAAAGCAAATTCATGTGAGACCTCAAAAGACATATGCTAAAACTCTGAGTAGGGTTCCAAGCACCTTGAGCTAATTTAAGTTCGGTCTGCCTTAGTCTTGATTTCTCCTTTCTTTCCTTCTCAGCCTCATATTTCTTGCTTCTTCCTTGTGCTAGAACTAATATTTGTATGTCTGCAATATGATCTGGTTTGTGAGATGGTCTCATTTAAGAGAGAATCACTTTTATTTTTTTTTTATTTTAAATTGCCAAGACCACTTGCAAGCCTATGGACCAGTTACATCCTTTTCCCTGGTAAATGGGATGTAAAAGCTTCATAGGCTTTGAACCCATCAGCCACAGAAGGACATGTGTATCCCATCTCTTCTACTCAGCTGTGAGAAGATTTAACCTTCTAAAATTCCCTGTTCTACTTAGTGGTATGTCTAATTAATTTTCTCATAGTATTCAGAGCTGCACTGCATATGAGTGCACTGTATCTGCAGAGCAAACTCTTAAAGCCAGAATCAGGCCATACTTTTGGCGAGAGGCCACTAGAGTGGGAGAAGCAACAAACCTATTTATAAGAGGCATTTTGTCCATCAGAAGAATGTCAACAGACTAATTACCGTAACCTGCCTGAACCAGCTCTGCCCTCCTGCAAATCAAAGCCCAGATTGTATTGGGAGTGTTTGTTTTGTCATTTTTTAAATGGGTGAAGAAATCAATGGTGTATTCACAGCAGCCAGTAGAGCAAGTAGTTTAGATGGACAACCACAGAACCTTTACTGCTGGCATTAAGTGACTTCAGGTCTGGCTGGTATCAGCATTAATCCTACCTGGGTAAACAGAGAGTTGCCCAAGTCACAAATTTAAGCTGTATCAGCTGCCATGCTTTCATCTAGTAGTTTCAGGAATGTGGTTTCTGCACTGGATCCATCTGGAAACTACCACCCAAGACAGATTGCTTGTCAGTATCTCCTTAGGGCTTGTCTTCAGTGCTAAACACTGCTTTTTCTATCTTTTTTTTTTTTTTTTTTTTTTTAACTTTGGGGTAGCTGATGTGCATCAACTATCTTAAGATAAAAGGAAAGGTAAAGTATACTTGCAGACACAGGAACAGTTGCAGTGGGACAGGGAAGAGATGCTGGCTCTGGGGAGGAGCCTTAGTACAGTAGGACTCTGTAATCTTAGGGATACCTGGGATCTGTCTACCATGTCATCTCATTCATGCTGGCACACGTGCTGGGCAAATGAGTTTGGGGGTAAAGGCTGTACATTGTGCAAAAGAAACACACAAGTTTTTTTAATCATTATTTTGGAGGTCTGACTTTTCTATTTCAAACTGTAAAAAAATGTCAGTTCTGTACTTTTCATATTGTTTCACACAAGGTTAAGTCTTGGTTTCAACTACATTAAGGCCCTTCTGTACCGTCATCTTGGTCATTTTATTCTACGGCAGCACTTTCTATTGACAGAGAAATAGCTTGCTGCTGTTAATATTCTCAAGGCAGTGCAGTGGAGAGGAACATTGACTGGAACAGCATTGCCCAGCTGTCCTAGAGCCTCAAACAGAATCCCAAAACTTCATGGTGCAAATATAAAGGGCTGGTGTGGTCAGGCTACCAGGTCCATCAGCAAGCTCTGACACATTTGGCCACATTCCACAAGCAAGATGCAGAAAGACGATATCCTGTGAGTCTCTTCTGTAGATATTTAGATACTTTAATGTTCAAATCACCTTCCCTTCTTGTAGAAAATACTTGATTCTAAGAAAGCTAGGATTAATGTTAAAATTGTTGTTACTCACAAGGCAAGGTCTTTAAGTTTAGCCAAAAATATGTGACAATGATGTACCTTTGTGTTTCAGATGTTGAACTTTTAACCTCACATCCAAGGGAGGTAGAAGATGAAAGTATGAAATCTCCTTGCCTATATTTAATTAATCAAATTAATGTATAAGGCAGGGAAGGAAAATTAAGTTAATTAAACTGTCTTAAGCCATGCTAACATTTTGCTTTCTTGGTGTATTGACACTGCTAGAACACATTGCCCCATTCCTACCTTTTCCTGACTCTCCATATTATAGGATAGTTTAGCAGCTGGATTTTAACCTGCGTGTTTGCAGATATCTCTCTGACTTCATTTTCACTTTGCATGCCATCTTTCCCTCTTCCACACCCTGCTCTTTCCCCTCAACAAGAGATGCAAATACCAGATAACTGACAGTTTAAGAACTTGTGATCACCACTGGCTTTTATGGTTGCAGATCATTGTTAAATGAGGCAATAGAAATCCCCAGACATGGAAAATGTGTAGCTAGCTTGGAGTTCAGGGCCCTCCACAGATCTTGTCTGGAGATCTGAGATTGCTTAAATGCTAAAAAGTTCCTGTCGCTTCTGACTGTGAAGGTGACCTCAAAGTGGTCACTGCTCCTAACCTGCAGCCGGGCAAGCTTAAACTATCCTAGTCAGAAGTGTGACTTCTGTCTTTGATCTCTTTGAACTGTTAATTGTTTATCCCCAATTAAATATTTACTTTGGACTTGTTTTCTAATCTAGGGGCTTATTCCGCACAACACAGGTGCAGACTCTTGCTATTTATATTATTTTCAAGATAAGCTGAATTTTTAGTTTCTTGCAAAAAGACTGAGGCTCCTAGACATGCAAGTCATTTCTAAAAGGAGTTTTAGGCTTCTAAATCACTGAAGTGTGTTTGAAGACTTATCTTCTTTACAGAAAATAAAACTATAATGATTAGACAGAATACACCCTGGTACATAGGAAGTTAAGAGTGGCTTTAAGGATTTAGCTTAAGTCAGTAGGCAATTAACCAAAGATAAATCAACACAGAGAATGCTATGTCTGCTTAGATTACATCAGTTTAACATCAGTTTCTATACAAATATAAGACTTACTTGGCTAACACTTTTATAGCTGTGTGAGTGCAACTTTACACAAGGAACTGCTCTGAGAAATGTGAACGCCTCTTTCAGTGACACCAGCTCCTAGATCATCTTTGCTATAATATCACAGTGCACCCTAAATTAAATAACTATTTATTATTACATACATTTAGAATGAGAATACTGATGTGGTACAGTATGATCAGTTACCACTTCTGGAATCTTGAAGTTCTTTCCAGTGGAGAGAGATCTCATTTTATGCAGACTCCCACTTCCCAGCAATGGCACTCAGCAACAGACCTTGAGCAGAGCTAGCTGTCAGCACATACAGTGCTTCCCCTGGAACACAGGAAGCAAGGGAACTTTTAGATCACTGCTTTTGAAACAATCCATGGCAAGGCAGGGCTGATAGCAGGGGACCTGGGAGCCTTGGAGGCTAAATCTGAGCCACCAAGTCAGCATTGTGGCACTGACATGGAGCTATGGACCTGGAAGCTCAAGTTCTTGGTTACTTTTCAGACCTACTGGCTGGTCTCTGAGCAAGCTGCCCATCGCCAGTGGATTCAGCCTGAGTTTCATCAGAAGTGCACTGAAAATATTTTAGTGAAACATTTTGGGGTTTATGACTATGTGTTTTCTAAAAAAACTCTTTTACCTTGCAAATTTCTCACTACTCTGAGCAGTTAACTTTTCAGTCACCTTTTGTTGTATTCACACAGTCTGTCCCAACATATTAGATTCATTTGACTCTGCTAGTGCTTGGAGATTGGCTAAAAATTCATTTGCAAGGAAGAAGGACAATAAAAAATTAAAGGTAATCTTCACAAAGATTCTCATTTTTCTCTGCCTTTTGAGGTCTGAGTCGATAAAATTATCTTACATATGCTAATGAACAGCATCGCGTCACCTCCCAGAGATTTTATTGTTAATCTATATATACTATTTCCCTCCCTATAATTCTTGTTAAGTTTTCTACCTCTCTTTAGACCACTGCCTTCCCAGAGCAAACATACTCCTTTTCTGAATTCTGTCCATCTAGCATATAGGGGGGGGATAGTATAATAATAGCATAATATATCATTAATATAATAAATGTTCTTAAACACTTACTATTTTATATGTATGGTATCACTTAATGTCTTTTCTGGTAAAAAAATAAGTATCATAATCACTGTGCTGAATCATTAATAGTTCTTGAGCTTGAGAATGTGTAATCTAAAAGGAGAACTTAGAAAAGGATGTAGGTATTCATTTACTCACTAGGTTCTGATTCAGCAGAACTCTTAAGTACTTACCTAAATTCCTGTGCAGCAAAGCACTTAATCTTAGATTAACTCAAGGTTTTAAATACATTTATTTTCAAGAAAACACTTAAAAGAAATATATCCATAATCAAACAGAATTACAATTCCATATTGATCAAGATAGACAACTGGGTTTGAAAGGAATCATGAAAAAGTCATTTGGACCATGTTTCCACCAAGAAATTGTACTGCTCCAATTATCTTCTAAAGTGCAGATGAAGATATATTGACAGCAAAGTGTTTATATCAGCATAGTTCACTACTATATGAAAAGCAGAAAGTTATATCTGCTTTTTTCCACTGCATTTTTCCTATAGGTTTCAGCTATGTAGTTGTGCTGGTAAAAGTCATGCTTCAGACCAAAATATTGTACTAATACACGAATAACCTCATCTGTCAAAGACATCATGAGGTTGTGAAGATAGAGCTGGATGGAAAAATACTTGCTGTGCCTGAAAAAAATATTCCTAGCTCTTAGTTAACCAAAGGGTTTCCAAAAGATTAAGCTTTTTTGGGGGTAAACACAAATGCAGTATATCACTGTAACAAAATAAAATAAATATGAGGCTAGTAAAGACTGAAGTAGGGGACTAAAAGAAGATATTTATAGCTTTATCTATATTGGCAATGTCATTCATGCCCCGGTTTCTGTTTCCATTCACATGTTGCAAATGGTATAAACATTAGACAGTAACTGAAGAAATGAAACAGGAGCGTACCAGTAGGAAGCAGCACAATAACACAGCAACTTTGTACGCTAAAGCTATATTCCAGCAGTAGGTAAAAACAAGGGCAGCTGGCAGCAGCCAAAAACTAGCAGAGGACAGAGAGTACCCATAACGGCATGTCTTCTACAATAATCAGCGGACAGGATTAATATTATTTTTGACACTTTTTTTTTTAGGATTGTAATTTTCAAGTAAAGTAACATACCCTGACCTTAATGTGATTTACAAAGGGGAAATAATAGTTTTTCTAGTTCTCATGAAGTTCTGGAACTGAGAGGAATTGTCAGTGCTATTTTTTAAAGACTGATTTACCTATAGGACCCTCTGGGAATCTTGGATGTTTTACAGTGAGCTTTTAATTATTGTTTATTTAAATCACTGTCATCAGTCTCTGATTAAATTATGTGAGAGAATAGGAAGGAAGGAAATGTAAAGTCTTTAGTAAAGATTTTTTTGCCTCCTAACTCTATATATGGTATTAGAACTAGAAAATGAGTTTTAAGTAGGCAGAAAAAACTCCCCATCACCTCAGGTAATCAGCGTTAATTTTTCTAATTGGCTAATGTCCTATACCAGTATCGGCTCCCTAGTATAAAACTTTTTCTAAGATTTTATCATTCTTAAATTTCAATTAATATTTTTTCCTATAAAGTAAACCAACAAGGTAGAGAAACAATGAATTCAGAGGTATGCTTTTGCCTTTTTTTTTTTTTTTTACAAAAGGAAAAAGTACTGAAATCTTGTGTTATGACTGAAGAAGAATATTGCAGGGGTTTTTTTAATTTCCCCAAATTTGCTGGGAATCTTTGAGATTAAGATTTTAAAGGTTATGTGGTAATGTAATTTGAGGTAAATACATTTAATTAATTTAATCCAAACCCAGATCAGTATGAGGGAGATGCCCCTGGAGAATTATTCAAGTAGTTTGATCAATTCCTAACATTGTACATTGATTAATATTCTCTTATCTGTCAGGGAATATTCAAATATATAAACCTATAAGGCTATAATGTAAGCTTATGCCTATAGGCATACAGCCAAAGCCACATTCATGGCTCCTAGTAGTAGCTCTGTGGTTCCTAAGAGGAATTTGAAAAGCCTAGATGTACCATTACTGCTACCTAAACTTTAATCTGATCACTAAACTTGAAATGTAGGATGTCTTCTAAAAAGACCTTTCTTGGAATTCTCAGCCATATAGAAATTGAAAATCATATTGGGAAACTGTTTTGTAAACATGCAAGTGAGAGGTGCTATATTTTTAACATACGAGTATCTGGAAGATATTTCTGTTTCCACGAGAAATCAGTGAGAGTTGAATTCTCTAAGGTTAGGTGAAGTATCAGTTATTGTAACCACACAATTTTATCCTGGAATGATCATGCAAAATTCCATTTTTTATTATACTACAAAAATTGATAATACTGACAGAGGGTTGGCAGACTCAAACCTTAAGCTACATTATTTTCCTACATTCATCTGCAAAGTTCAGAACTGTGTGTTTGTCTAGTCTTTAAAGAAAAAAATATTTAAAAGGATCAGTGCCAGAAACCCAGCACTCACGCAACCCTTTGCTGACAACCTGGTGCCAATAAGTGGCCAGTGGGACTGGTGACACACTTCCTTTCTGAGCACTGACAATACAGAATCTGAATAGTGCATTGCATAACCTGAAGATTTGCATTAAAAAAAAAAATTAAAAAAAAATAGAGTAAAAGTTGCAATAATGAGCAAACTGAAATCCAAACACCCAGAGTATGAAATCAGCTACTCTCTTAGGACAATACAGTTTGAAAAATTTGCCAGTCTTGCTGTCCCTCTCACTTCCCCAAAATGTGACAAGCAAAGACTTTCTTGTGCAGAGTTCCACTGTCCCATTCTCAATTGGCTAAGCATTGTTACAGCTCCAGAAGGAAAGTGAACACAGCCAGATATATTCTGTGCATCTTTATATATGTGTCTATTTAAATAAAAACATATAGGGTTATAGCCTAATGTGATAAAATCCCATTATAGGAAATGAATGCTATAGAACAGTTTTCAGATCCCCTTCTTAACTATCCAGAATACACATATGAACCCATCTGTGAATGCAAGATTCATTTACATATTTAAATTGCATAACTGATTGAACAGTTACCAGACTTGTGTGCTCAGGTGGGGGATTATTTTAACATCTACCTCAAATTGTATGGATACAGTGTAGGCGTTCTGCTGAGTTTATGACTAATATCCCTCAGGGGAGAGCTACAAAAAGGAGAAAATAATCTGTCAAGAACATACTTAACTTGATTGGTTTGAGCCTAAATATTTGAGCAGCCTTTGAACCTGAGCCGACCAAGATGGTTCCAGGAACCTTCTCTAAGACAAGCGCCTCTGACTGCAGGTTCAGGATTGGCATCTCTTCCTTATTAAAGGAACATATTGTACAAGTAAAAGGATATTATGCTGGATCTGGAAAAAAATTTACAAGTATGTAGTAAGTATGTGTTTAGATACTTAAACACTGCATGCACTACTTTCAGACATTACTGTGTATTTAGGGCATGACCTTGACTCAGAAGGCTACATATGGCAGAGTTTGTTTGGTTTTTAATTTCATTGCTTTTTACATTTCTCCTCACCCTCACCACTATCATGACTAATTGTTCCTCTCACTTTACACATGCACTGATGGCATGCTTCTTCTAAGAGAGTGTAGACAGTCCATCTCTATGCAAAGAAGGAACAAATATTGTTTTGTTTTTTTAATAAAACGTTGTTTCTCCTCATATGCTGGACCTTGAGAGGGGAATGTACCTTCAGAAGTGACCAGCGCCCTTCAGATTCTTATCTAAAGGAATCCCACAGGAAACCTTGGAGCTCTTACAAAAATTTAGGCTGTCTGTTATTTATCAGATTTACAAGGACACTAGTCTTTGGCTATCAAGCCCCCTTGGAGCCACCAACTGTCCTCTCCCCTTCTCCTTTTTTTAACAGTAGAAGTAAACACTGACTTAAGTTTGCTTCATGCTATCAGTCTGTAGTACAAACAGGTTAACTATAAATGCTGGCAAGATCTTAGCTCAGTATTAGCCCTGAAGCTCTGACATCAGCGCCTGGTTATGTCAAGTTATGGGCTCTCTAGCAACTGACAACAAACATTTGGACTCAGCCTTTACTGGGTGGGGAAACTGTGAGAGCATCTCACTGTAACCTGTGGTCTGCTATCATTTCCCTGATTTGTTAGTCAGAGCCTTTAATGGGTGCACATCTCACATCATCTTCTTAGTTACAGTATTAATTTTTCTCCCATATGGAAAGACCATTATACATTTCCTATATGGCTGGTTCTTGTGACAATCCAGAAACAGAAGTAACATCTCATGAGAAACAACCCAGAAGCTTATTATAAAGCTACCTTTTTAAGCATATATTTCAGTTGTTTCATTGTAATTATATGCACATAAAGCACTGCACAAACATCCAATACGTAGGAAAGTTAAAAGAGATGACTTGACAGATACAGCCTATTTTAGTATCTAAGGAGCAACTGAATTCAGAAACTATTCCCAGAGTATGATAATGCAGTTTGCATTTCTCTGAGGGTAGACATTAGTATCCCTACCTTAGTGAACCTGGTAAGCATTAAAAAAGGCAAATAAAAACCTCAAAAATAACATTATGTACAGTCATGACAATATGTAACCTGACATAATGTTGGTCAGGTAAAGTAGTGAAAATGATGGTGATAGAGAATATTGTTGCAGGAATGGCTTCCCTTTTCCGTCTGGTTTTGTTTGTCCTTTTTTTTTATTTGTTTGAGGTTGGGTTTTTTTTTAGTTTTGTGACCTACAGTAATTCACGTGACCACGTCAGAGCTGCATTCCCACAACTCAAAGCTGTAGTTAGTGGTAAATAATGCTTATAAATTAATTTGAGATCATTAAATAAAAGGTACAAAACCACCATATCTCTATTATTAATTCAAAGATCTTTGGATGGTATATCTTTGGGGCAAATCCTGCTCTGTTTGCAACTCAGAGCAGGGTAAAAGCTTTTTCAGCCCATGATCATTTGGTACTACTTCCAACTTGCTGAAATATGTTCTGTCCAACAGCTGAAGAGTTCCTGACGAATCCAGCCTGTTTTAACCTAAGAGTGCTTGAGTTTATGGCATGATTATCTGTATAAATGTGCAGACCTACATGGTTAAAGTTCACTGTTTTAAACAGTATATCTTCACATGTAGTTGTCCCCAGCCTTCTTACCATATAATTTAAAGTGTTTTAAGCAATGAAATTATTATAGCTGCTGCACTCACAATCCATTTTTCTACATTTTTACCTTAAGTGATCTCTTGCACAAAATATTCTATAATAAACAGTCCATGACAACATAAGTTAAGTGAGTTGACAACAGAGATGGGTCTGCTCCAACTCCAGTTCTGAATGTGTCTGAACTTCAGCAAGTTCAAAGTGAAGTGCAGGGCAGTGAAGCTCAGCCTTTTCTCAAGTTTTTCTTTTCCTGACTTCATGGGTTCTTTTCAATTTCTGTGATACAAATTAGTCCTCACCTGGGGCATTTGAATTTACTTCTCTGAAACACAATTTTAAATTGAAGCTGGGGTTGGGAGAAGAGATGATGGTTTCAAAACAGAGCTGGTGGTTCCTCTTTTTCTTGATGGTTGAAGGGGCACTATTCATCTCACTGCCTCTCCTTCCTTAGATGGCAGCATGAGATTTCCTCTCTTCTTCCACACTTCTGCAATTGCTGATGCCCTTCTGAGAGCACAGAGAGCCACAGTTTCTGTGTTTGAATAGAAGTTATTCTCAGTACTTTGGCTCTGAAACACAGAAACCCAAGGAACTAGTGTATTCTCTGACCTCTTTGCTATATTTTTTTTTTTTTTTTAATTCTTTAACATACACTAATCCCTTGACAATATCAATGTTTTTCTAGGGAAAAGGGAACAATATTTGCTTTGTGAGGAAGCAACAAGCAGCTTAGTAACCTGTGTGGTAACACATTCTCATGAAAAGAACCTTTCTAGCCTAGCATAAACAAACTAATCTTCAGCAATAAGATACAAGACACAGCATTTTTAGGAGATTAGAGAAGGCCTTGGGCTGATCTGCTAAAAAGAAACTGAAGGCTGGCAGGTTACAGCAATTTGGCAAGCCAAATAACATCCAAGAAACATGTGGTTCTGTATATCAAAAAATGAAATTTCTCCATTTTTAAAAGGAAAACTCAACCTTGGTCATTATTTGTGCAGTTGTGATGGCAATGACATGATCCATTGGTAAGTGCCAAGAGGAGCTCTGCTGTGCCTGAGGCAGTTTGGGCGAGGTTCACACTGCTGGCGCTCCTCCGATGCGCCCATCCCTGCTGGTAGCACCCCTCAAGGTAAGAGCTGTTGCCAGCACTGTGGCTGCAGAGAGGAAGCACTCAAGCCCACAGCTGGAGCAGGTGGAGGAGACCCCGCAGGGGCCCGCATTCAAAGCAACCTTGTTAAGCAGCACACGTCTGCCGGCAGTGGCATGCCCTGTGCATCTCCTCGGTGCATGATCTGACATGCCCAGTGTCAGATCACATATAGCAGCTGAGATGTGGCCATGCATTCTCCAGATGATTCCCTCTGACCTCCTCCCCTCTCACGTGATGCAATTACCCGGGAGCCTCGCTGTTCCACACTTTGGACGGTTCAGAGGCCTGCAAAGAGTTGAGCCAGACTCGTTTTGTATTAAGGATGAAATACATCTGGGAAGACCATAAGAATAAGACCTGTCTCTCTAGAAGACCTGGAGGATTTTAGAGGTATGGAAGGATTGTATCCATCCCCTGCATAAACAGAATTTCTTTCAATAGATCAAACAGGTTCCTGTTTGGACCAATAGGAGAGGAAAAATCTTAATTAACAGGTTGTTTGTTTTTCAATGAGATGTTTGTTGGTTTTTGCTTGTCCTATTCCAAGACACTATTTTTGTAGAAATATATTAGCTTCAGCAAGTGCACTTGGATGTTTTGACCCATGTCATCACAGCCACTGTACTTAGCAGAGCCTTTCGCAGCAGGTTGGAAAGGCAGATGGATGCTCCGTGCCAGGCACTGTATATGACACAATGTTCTGTTAACTATCAGTGCATATACAGGCACTCAAGTGGGAACATTTCTGAATAGAAACTGCACTGTCCAAGCATGAACAATGTATGGAGGTGGACCACTCAAACCAAACAGAGCGGTGGTGTAAAAGCTTTGCCATAGTAGTTGCAACCTTCATTCTTTGTCTTCATAGTTCAGTAGGCACAAGGGCTTCAGTGGTCCTTTCCAGACTGAAAAGAAATTTTTAAAAAAAGAAAGATCCCCACTCCTACCAAATAATCTTTAGTTCTCTTTAATCAAAATTCTCTGATGTGCAGAAGTGTAAAACAAGAGTCATATCCCATTTACAGCAAACCTAAGGATTAAGTAGAACTCAGGTGCTGTGTAAACCATATCCTGGCCCTGCTCACAGGACTGAAATTCACTCAGTATTGTCCTGTGCGCACTCTTTTAGTGAGAAAGTCAATACAAGGAATCAACAGCCTACAAGTATTACCATTCTTATCCTAAGTATGAATCTGGTTCCAATGTCTTCCCTCTTGGCCCAACAAGTGTTATTATTATAGCAGAGGAAGCTTATCCAGCTAGAAGACAAGCTGGCTGCAGGACTGGCCATAGAGAAGATACTGCGAGAAGAAACAGAATATAAGAAACTATCAGAGCTCAATGGGAATAAGTTGTGTGCCTAAAACTCTCCCCAGGAGAACAATAAATCTTTCTAATTTGGAGGACTTTTTAGTACAGAGGACTTATAGCTCAGCTTTGTGAATGTGACTGTTTCAGTGGAGGGCTTTGAGTGCTGCAGGTGGCATGTGTTGGTTTCAGTGGTTTTCCACAGGTGGCTAGAAGATGATTTGCGAGTTCTGATGCATTATCTGGCCTGGAAGTGGCCTCCCATATGTGAGATAATACTTAGTGTTACAGAAAGATAGGACTTTTTTGTGTCCTGCATTCCAGTTTCTGTGTAACCACCTACCCTCATTTTTACCCACTTTACCAACACATAATTTGGGTAGTTTTAAGAAATATAAATGTGCTGGGAGCAGGGAAAATTCTACTGACGTTTTCCTCTACGACTGCATACTGTCTGCCTTTCTGTGGAGCTGCGTTTAAAAGTTGGATCAGGTGTGCTGGAATCTCTTCTCCTACCCAGTCTGTTTAAAAACAGGCTTAAATGGTGTAAAGAGACTGACCAAAAAAGGCAGAGAACTGGATATGCAGCTTTGTAGTTAGTTTAGGAGAATATCAGTCATTCTTTCCATTGTTATTTGAATGCTCTCATTACTGCATGGTACAGTGTATTCTTTGGAAAAGGAGTGCATATGGGGGAACAGATTGGACAGTGTTATAGTCTAAAGTTATTTGCTATTCACTCTGCAAGGTACAACTGAAAACATAATTCACTGCAGTGACTAACTGAAAGGTGTGCATTGCTTCTGTATGCATTGGCAAACTATCAAGCTGCTAGTGTGAGCTCTTCCTTACCCCTGCACCCTGGCCCTGATGTGGGGTACTCAACTGTTGTGAGAAGCCTGTGCAGAACTGCAAAAGTCACACATGGAAAAGACCGAGAGGTTATTTGATCCATCTCCTTAGCAGTGCCAGATTGCACCTTTTGTACTATTCAAGGCATTTTTATTTTCCTCTTTTTTTTTCCTCTCTCTGCCACTGTTTGAAGGTATTAAAACCTGCCATCCACACAGGATTAAATTCAGGCTTAACGTCTAAACCATGATCAATGTAACAATATTAGATTTCTGATACAGAAGACTGATGGACTCAGTGGCATTCTCCACCAAGTGGAGACCAGAAGGAAAGGAAGGAAAAGGTTCAGATTTGAACAGGATCCTAAAACTTGGCGCCTCTGTTCAGAAACAGATAAGAGTTTTCATCAAGATTAAATGATGTTAAAGACATTTTAATTTAGACACTCCAGATATGAAAGCCAACTTTTTTCTGGAAAATAAAAATGATAGTGCCATCCTTTCTTACAGTGCCCAACTTACTGCAGTAGCAGCCTCCTCACTCCTTCTTGCCAGTGCAGGACTACCTCAGCTTTTCTTGCTTTTCTGTACTAGTGACACCAGGCATCAAAATCCACTCTCGGCTTTACCTATGAGCACCAGTAATGTCCTTCCCACACTTCTCTGTTAACAGGTGCCATATTTCCACACATTATCATGATAATGGATATTCCAATTGTAATCTTTCCACGTTTCTCTCCAAGCAGATTTAGATGCCAGCATTGCAGCTTGCCCTGCAGGCTGTCCAACTATAAAGAAAGGCAAAGGAATTTAATCTCTCTAGATTTCATACAAGGAATTTAATCTCTCTAGGTTTCATACAAGGCACCTGAACACTCCAATAGAGAGCTGCAAAATAACACACTTCTCACTGCTGAAAATAATTATTTGTTAGTTAATGTATAATTGTGTAACTAGGGCCTTTCCCAGCATTTGAAGGAAATTTGAGAGACAGGTCTTCAGCTGATACATGCAGGTTTAATGATCTTGTCCCAAGTGCTTGTAAAAGACTAGTGTTGAGACAAGCCCAGAAATAAATGAGGCCTTGTTTATTAAGCAAGGCTGCTGTATTTGCAATAGACAGCACAGCACAAGAAAGATGTTTCTGACAGTTCTTTTATTCAGCTGGCTTAGGCTTTGCTTATTTGTCACATTTTAATAGCTCTGTGTCAATTATGAGTTTCTTTAGTCAAAATGAAAGCTGCATTATCATCTGTTTATAATAGACACACATCGAAATAACATACAACACAGTTAACGTCAACTGTCAGGTTCTGGCCACTTCTGTTTAGTGAAAGCAGCACAGTTCCTTCAACTCAGCTAAGGAAAATGATGTTTTTGGTAGGGCAGAGGGAGCCGTCGTGTGGTCTGTTGTACACGTAGTACAATAACTTCAGCGAGGCAGCCCAAGCCTGCCCACGAACTTGTGACACAGTGGCAGTAATGCAAAGCTGTACACTCCAGACTACTTTTAGACTTATCTTGGAAGTGGTGGGGGGGTAGTTTCTGCAGGACATGTTTCTGCACTCAAATACGGGCTGCACTAATCAGATCTCCCGTATGAAAATTAAGGGCTCCAGGCTTCTTGGTATGTTGCCAGGACAGCCTTAACTTGGGCAAAATGTTTTTTCTCCTCCTTGCCCTGTGAAAATTTCATCACAAAAGATGATGATGCAAATTGCTTTATAGGATCACAGACACACCTTTTATTAACTCTGATTGTCACTGAATTGCAAAAGATCGGGGGTGAGAGTAGGCAGTGAAGCAAGGGTAGAAGATGAGGCAGACCTAAGAGCCAGGCTCCCCAGCCTGGACAATCTTTATTGTTCCAAGTATCCCCAGTCAGTGAGAGTTCTCAAGCAAAGGCTGCTGACCTAAGTGTTTGCAGATTGGTCCCATTATTTGCATACACTTCCTTGTTCCAAAGAAATCTTAAACACATGCAAGGAAAGCACTGAATTTTCTGTCCTGACTGAAGCAATGCCATCTGCAGAGTTCACCCATGTCTTTACTGACTCAGTTTTCAAAAATAAATTAACCCCATGTAGTTTTTATTTCCTCCTCCCCCCTTTTTTTCCTTTCTTCGGCAAAAAAAATAGCTAATATTCAAAATAAATGAGTTTTGAAACCTCTAACAGCCTTCTAACCATTAGTTTCTATAACACACGTTGGCAATGCAATATTCACTGAGGACCTCTGGCTGGCTTAGATAGTCCCCTTGAGTGAAAGCAGCAGCTAGGGATGTTCACCTCTGTTTGAATGCCCTTAGAGAGCAGCACATCCCTTCATTGTGATGGGGTAAGTGTTCCTTTCCCCATTCCTCCTCTCTCCCTCTCCCCACCAACTGTTCGAGATTTTTGCAGATGTACCAGATCCCCAGGTATAGTGAGGGGTTGTCTGTTCTTATGCTTTCTGCCTTTCTTCTACTCTGATTCCTGCCAGGCCTCTCCAACACCACATTGCTGGCACCGTTGTGAGTCCAACCTGAGTCATCAAGACTTCTCCATGAGCTTCTGAAGAAAAGAAACAATGTGGGCAATTTGAATCTGCTCCCATTCACTCACCTCTTCCCCAGTGTCCCTGGACTTTGGTCCTATTCTGAGACCAACAGGCCATTGGACAGAATGAAGAACAGAGCACTGCTGAGGTGCTACACAATATGAGGAAAACCTCTAGCACCTGACTTGCTTTACCACCTCAGTCATGAGTTATCTTGCTATTGACTGTGACCTGCCACACACAACCCTGAAAAGCCATTGAGAGCCAAGCGCATGATGCTAACTGTAAGACCAGGACCAGTGTAAGTTATAACTTGCAGGCAGCTTTTAAGCTTATAGCAGTGACAACAGTCTAGCTGTTGACCAAAGCACTAGACCAGGTGCATTTTTTCCTGATGTTCGAACACAGTTATTTTTGTGCCAAGTTGCCTCTCTCAAGTCACATCTGCTAGTGACCTGGATTTGCTTGCTACTTCTACACTGGGTTTTGGCATGTGGGAGGCACCATCAGAAGGCAACAAATGGTGAAAACCAAGTTCCCTCAAAACCCTCTTAATATCTCTTCTGACAATGGTCTAGGAGGGTACAAACCATAAGTTAAAAGCCACAAACAGCTTTGCAAGCACTTCACTTGCGGGACAGCTGTGGGTGTTATGACTCAGCCTTTGCTGTCTTTTTTCCCAGTACTATACATGATGGAGGAGAGGTCACAAAGGACCACATAACAGGTGAAAGGGCTGTGGAGATAGACTATGCCAGGAACACTTGTCTTCTTACAAAACTCCTTTAAGCACAGAAGGAAGAGACACATGACTGGAGACAGTGTGGGCCATGACCCTTCTTTCACTCCAGCACACCAAGCACAAAAGCAACTAGTATCCATAGCAAAAAATGATTTGAAATTCATAAACCTTTAACTGTATGTAGTCAGCACTCTTGCTTGCTTCTTCAGTCTTTTTTTTTTCCCCCAGATAAGACTCAAGCTATCCTTGCAAGCTGTTGCTGCAGGATTTGGAACAGGAGAATAGATTATAAGAATATAATCCTTTTCAATGTTTTTAGGGTGTATAGCTGTCCTCATCTGTTATCCACAAGACTCTATTCGCCCAAGAGGGAAAAAAAAGCCATCAATATTCTCTCTGCCTTTCCTCTGCTAAAATTAATGTGGTGACTTTGTTTCTATATAGGGAAGAGGTAGGTGGGAACAGTTCTTCAGGCATGTTGACTAACAAACATGAATACTACACGCCGGGCATGGAAGGGAGCCCGATGCATATGTGGGAACTGCCCCGTCACACACAAGGCCCTCCATTGCACAACCTGGCACACTGACTTGCAGCTGCACAACCCGACTGGGAGACGGGGGAGGCCAACAGCTCCTTGAATTCTCTGCCGTAATTTGTCCCTGTCACATTCAGGCAGATGCCATAACACTGTAGAAGACTTTTGCACTGCGTGACAGATTGAAAAAAATGTTAATTTAAAATAGTTTGGGAAACAAATCTCAGAGCAATGTGCAGGCATTTATCCATGTTACTATACACAAATAGAATTTAAGTCCTCCTTAATGACACAAAAATAAGACTCGACAGTAGTGTTTTACATAACAAAATAACAGATTGTTGCATTATTCACTGGCTCTGTTACCATGGTGCTCAGCTACCCTTGAACATACTATCTAGAATAGTAATGTGCTCCAGGTATCATGATGGTAAAATCCAGTCCAGGACCAACATTGTCTGAGCTGGAGTTTTTTGTACAGCTGTGCACTGAACTGTCTAGATCACTGACGTGAATGGCAGTGTGAAGGACTATCATTAGCGTTTGGTACTACCGGTGTTTGTCTGCAAGACTGAGGCCAAGAGTGAAGCAAAAAGAGAAGGCCAGAGTCTTTCTTTGTAAAATATTTTGAAGGAAAGTGTTTCATCGTCAGTTCTGAAGATCCAGTGACTGCTGTGGATGACCAAGGAATAAGGCAGTCAAAGAAATATATGCAGAAAAATGTTGAAATACCTGGACTTCCTGATTAAAACATTTCTCTTGAACACTGCAGGTATCTCAGTGAAAAGCAGACAATCCAAATGCATATTTTGACTTGAACACATTACAGCCATTCCACACAGGTATTGTACTCATCACCAGTTATTCATTAAGCAGCATGACTAACAGCTGTCATGTGGTGTTTGTTCACTCATTATCTGTCCATGGGTGAAGAAGTCTGTTGCAGTGGTATGCAGGTTGTTTTGGTAAAGGTTTTTATTCTTTTATTATTATTATTTTTTAGTATGTGCTACTGTACATTCCGGGCACAACTATGTATAAATACTTAGGCCAAGAGGTATGAACAATCCCATGGAGAATTTTTGAACTTTCTACAAATGTCTCATACAAAATTCTGCATCATCTGCAGACTAGCCTTACCCTTTCTGTACACACTGGACCATGCCAAAGAAGCAAAACTGCTTGACACAATGGTATTCCCCTCAACTTACTTAAAACCACACATGGCTAGATGTGTAACACTTGAAAGTAATGTTGCAGGTGTCCAAATTTCAATAGACAAAGAAAAGTGAAAGATGCCGAGTTGACAGGCCTCACCAAGAACAGAGTCATCAACTAGACAAAAAACAGACTTCTGAGTGAAAAATAGCACAGGCTTGAAGAGAGACTCATAGCTCATACTCGGTACAACATGCAGTCTTTGCCACTACATGACAGGTTTCCTTTGCCCAAATAATGTCTTTTATTTGCTCCATCTAAAACATTTTATGACATTTACTCATTCATTTCAGGCTGTTCTAGGAAACATCTGTACAGCAAATGTGTCTTAGACATACGGCTTGGATGAAAGAGATTTCCTTTTGGACTGGACAGCCTGAAATAATGACCTATGCAAATAACACAAATGATTGATACTTGTGGTATTGCTCACCACAGTGCTATCTGCTGTTTCTCCCCTGATTTTTTAAATGAGATTTTAAAGCCTTTGAGTGAATAACCTCAGCCTTTTATTAACTTAGCTAGCATGAAAAGCTGTGGGGCCTATGTGGCAGGTGCTGTGGGTTAACAATAGGGGTACTGTTTAATCCAAGGGAAACAGAGAGTAGAAAAGGGCCATGAATAAAAGGATGTGGGAATCTTTTATGAGGTCACGAGAGGCATTTTAGATCAGGAGGTGCAAAGGGAGTCTGGCTACAGAAAACATTTCTTCTTGTTACACTCACTTGGACAGCAGCATGAAATTACACCTTGTAATTTGTTCTGCAAAAGACAAAGGAATCAAAGTGAAATATCTGAATGCAAGAAGTTTGTTGATACTCAGAGGATCACCTCTACTTGTAGCAGTATTTGGCTACAGTTCCTTGGGGAATAAACTATTCTTCTGGATGGTGATCCTTACCCGGCTCGCCTCTTTGAAACTTGGAGAAACACAAGGGGAGAGTCTAACAAGTGCAACAGCATGCAGGGAAAAATGGTATGTGATTTTCAGGTTTGTTTGTATTTAAACACTGACTCAGTAAACTGAGAGCACTAATTATGCAATCAGCGATTGGAAGTTTAGAATAGAAAGTAGAAACATTGAATCAAAATTACAAACAAACTTTGTATAAAATGCCTGAAAGTGGTTTTGCTCTCATCTGTGTTTTATAATTGCAGTAGGTTCAGGGTCACTTGTGTCATTCCTTGTGCCTTTAAGATAATGTTTCAGTGGTATAAATGGGCCTTTAGAGACTTAGAGACAGATGGAGAAGAGTACAGTTTCAAAATTTAATCAAATACCTTCTAGTTACGAAGCACAGATGTTCAGGGTCAGGAACACACAAGTGTAATATTGCTATAACGTGTCAAGCTACTGATGCTGCTGTTGGAATAACCTAACCATTTGCAGGTGACTCAGAATGTGAGACCACCAAAAGTAAAATTATATCATAGTTTGCCTATAGGAAGATTTCTTCATCAATACTTTCAGACACTTGCCATTAAGTATTTGCACACTATAGAGTTTTTAACTTTAAATTTAAATCAGTAAGGGAGGCAACGATGGATGCTCACATTATTAATTCATGTGGCCAACTGCTTTTCAAGTTGTGCAAAAGTCTTGGGCGAAGCGATAACACCTGGGAATAATTTTCATGTGGTAATGCATCATGAAATTCTTTTCTATTTAATGAAAAATTCTGCCTTACAACTTCATGAAACATCCCCCATTTTTGACTCAATAAAAAAAAAGTTACTCTAGTTTGTCTATGACACTTATTTTTTAAATGTTTATTATGATGCCTTCTCTCCTGTAGCACATATAAATGTTGGGGTTTTTTTGTTTTGGTTTGTTTTTTTTTTTCCTACTACAGTTTGGCAGTCCTTTTCTCTTTTTAATGTTCCCTTTACATAACTGGGGAATCCCATGCAAAGACAGTGATGCTGATCACGTAACATGCTTGTGGATTTTGTGGTTTCTCCAGTCCCGCTTTTAGGCTGCCAGGAACCTCTTGCAGATGTATTTTCATTCGGCTGTATACATGGTAGTAGGAAGGACTGCTTAAGGGCCATGTCATTTTCTGCAGGCAATCTCACAAGAGCATCCATTGGGCATGATTCAAAGTTTCACAGATAGGTGTCTGGATATCTGCTAACCAAGACAGTTCCTTTGCGTTCTACAGGCTCTCCTTTTTGTTTTCTCACACTCTTGCATTTTTTTCTACTTGTTTCCTCCCTCTTTCCCATTCTCCTCCATTCTCCCCCCTCCTGTTTCAACTATGTCAGCATGAGAAATTTCAGCTGGTTCATCTCAGCCCTTTGGTGTGTGGACTCCAGCTGATGTACTTATACATCCCCAAATCCTTAGCGTTGATGCAGCTGATATGGAGAACTGTATTTTCGAGTAGGTTTTTTCCTGTTGCAGGGTGAGGGGGTGGGGCTGGAGAAGGCAAATAAGTTATCCCCACAAAAACAGTGTTTCTAAGATGAACCATGTCCACACCATGAGCCCTTTGCTGTGGTGCATCACACACCACCCTAACCTGTCACTGACTTGCTCTTTTCCTGACCCATTTAATCCCATTTCCAGCCTTGCTCATTCAAATCAGGCGGGTTACCTTCCTTCTGCCTTGAAGTGCCAACACTGAGGAGCACGCACTTGTGCGCGGCTGTAAGCCACTCCTGGGAAGGACTTTGTGAACATGGTGAGCTTCAAGAGACCTTCTGCCCAGATGGTGTTTTGAACATCTTGTGGGAAATCACTAGCTGGGCTCTCTCCCTCGCTCCCAAACTCCCAGGCACACACACGGGTGCATGTAGGATCGTTTATTTATTGAATCTACAAAACACATGAAGGAAGGGAGATAGTTCCAGCTGTGAAGGATCTGTAATACAGCCGTGCAGACAACATCTCAGGGAAGGGGTGAAACCTGCCAACAGCCCCCCTTCTTTCCTCCTCAGAGCTCCTGCTTGCCTTCCCCCTGCGCTTCGCTGGAGCCAGGAAAGGCAGCTCATCTCACAGCCTTCCAGTGTTGAAAACGAGAAACTCCACTGAACCTGGCAGCTTGAGGGGAAAAGTAAAAGAAAATTGAGGGACGTTACCCCTTCTTCCCTTGACTCAGGGGAAAACATGGCTCTGGGCGCACAGACCACCCCTGCTCGGGGGGAAGGCGCCCGGGGCCG